>NW_028073612.1:0-1623 GCF_014824575.4 Sturnira hondurensis | reverse complement strand
AAAGGCATTCTCCCCAACCAGATACAGGCGACCTTTCCTAGGTCTCACAATATAGGTTTCTGATCAGAAACAGAATACATGTGAGAAATTTGCTCTCTTTCCACCAAATCAGAAAACAAGTAGTTGAGGTTTCCTTTACTCCAGATTTAAAACTTTTATATTCTTTACATATATTTCTACTCATTTAGATTTACTTATCATTCTCTTTTAATTCTTGTTCCTTTCCTATACTGGGAAGGACTGTACCTAAACTCAGTATCGGTCAGCTTAAAGTCCCTAGACTCACAGGGACATTTTTTCACCTTTTTGAAGCTTAGACCTTGCAAACACCTTGTAAATCAGATGGTCAGCCTTGGACCTCAGTTCATGACCTTCAAAACTAGAGCCATTCCTATCAGAACCAGTTACACAGAGAATTTTGACTGCTGCAGTGTCCACACAGCAGCAGCACACAGCTAAGCAGGTTTACAGAAGAAAGCTGGGCTACTGATAGGGTAATGTTCTTTTGTTCTTACTCCTTAGTTACTTGGTTGTTTACCCCTCCTTATCTTAATGGCTCAGCAAATGGACGAGTCCCTCTGACTTGTCTGGGCTTGTCTAAACAAGTCTTCTGCTACATTTCCCCCTTTATCTAAGGATGGGAGGAGGTCTCCTGAAGCCTTAGGGGCATTCCTAATTCTAAGCAGTGCCCGCAGCAGCAAATCTGTCCAAGGTCATCCAGTCTCCTTTTCAGTGAATGATTTTTGATCTCTGGCCAGGGCCTCTCTGAGGGCAGTGGGAGTTTCTGAAGCCCTGCGGCAGTCTGATCTGGGTCTAAGCCAGCTAGAGTTAGACCCTCAGCAGGCTGAGGGCTGTAGGTGCCTGCTAGTGGGCTTTCTCTTCCCTTTCAGATACAGATACAGAATAAAACTTAAAACACAGTTCTGAAAATAACACACAGGCATTAGGCTTTCCCGCAGTTGCCCCGAGCCCCGCCCAGGGGCTGCGATGCTACATAAATCACCGGTGGAGGCGAAGGGCGGGCCGAGTGTCGGGCGGAACTCCTGCTGTCCCATAGGCTCCAAGGGGAGAAGGGTGGGGCTGGGCGGAACTCACATTGTCGCTGGGGCCAGGGGCAGGAGGAGCCAGAGGTTTTCATCCAAGAAGCGTTGGACACGCCGCCCTCCCTCACGGAGGGCGGGCTGCCGGCTCCCGGATCGACGCACGGCCGGATCGGCCCACGTTGCCGCGGACACACGAAGGAGGCTCGGAGGCGGGCGCGGCGGCAGCGGGGCTTCGGCCCTGGATGCGGCCTGGCTGCACCCGTGGGGGGGAGCATCCCATACCAGTGGCACTTCCCGGAGAGACAAAAGGGCGGCGTCTCTCGTCCCTCCAGCAAGGGGGGTGTCACTCCTGCTCCGTAGGTTTTCTTGAGCTTTTGGATCTAAGGGGCTGTATACCCTATAAGCCTCCATAAGTCTTTCTAGGAAGGCAGCAGGGGACTCCTCTCGTCCTTGTATGACCTCACTGACTTTGCTGAAGTTGGTGGGCTTCCTAGCTGCTGCTTTTAGTTCCCTGAGTAGAACCCAGCGATATTGGAGGAGCGTCTCCCTTCCCCCACTGGAATTGGAGTCCCAATTAGGT
>NW_028073611.1:0-669 GCF_014824575.4 Sturnira hondurensis | reverse complement strand
CCTTTATCATTTAACTAAAAGCAACCTTAGAAATGCTGTCTCCACAGGATAATTAGGAATGCTTTTTGATGCCAGATCACCCCGGAGTTGGCTCTAGATGGCAAGGGACAGCACCGCCTCCTGTGTGACAGGTGCTCAGGCTTCACTGGATTAGAGCAAGGAAGGGCTCCTCCCAGAGGACATGGGGACTGGGCTAAATAAGAATAGCTGCGGGATGAGGGTCCATTACTTGCTCTTGGCGGAAACACCAAGAATCCTTCTAATATGGCCTTGAGAAACATAGGTGCTAGGTGAGCTCTGCCATCCTCTGAGCAAACTTACCTGTCTATAAGTAACCAAGGATGCTTTTGGGTCCTAGGAGAAATTAGACGCAGCGTTTGCTTGCAGAGACAAGTTTTGTATCCTCTTGGATTTCTTCCAGAGCTTGCTCACTCCTCAGAGGCCAGGGGAGGAAGTTACACTTTCTGGAACCAGGCAGAGCAGTTCCCATCATTTCCCTCTTTTCTCTTTCTTAAATGAATTGTAGCTGTTTGGCCTCTGAAAAGTACTATGCGCCGTTCCCTCATGCCGTCAAAACAGAACAACTTCAATATATATCATAAAGCACACATAACGACAAAAATAGGAGGAGTACACAAACTGCCTAGACCTAGCTCCTGACTTCACATG
>NW_028073610.1:0-557 GCF_014824575.4 Sturnira hondurensis | reverse complement strand
CAACTGTGCTTCTGAGAGGCTGGCAATCTCTCGGTCGCTTAGAGTTATTGGCCCTGGGACTTTGAGTTCTTCTTGCGCCATCTTTTGGGCTGTTCTTGCCTGTTACATAGCAGGATTAGAGCCCTAGGTGTTCACCAGAGCAGGGCAACTCAGTGGCTGGGTTGTGACGCTGTATGTGGGGGCGGGGTCAAAGAGGAACAATGGCGTCCCATCTGCGCCTCCCACCTCGGCCCCCACAGGTGGCCAGTGCCGCAGCTGCCACCGTCACCTGGGCCTACGCATTTCCTCCCACTGCACATGAGTGCGCCACTGCCATTAGCCCTCTACTGGGTTCGCCCCCTGGAGCCTGCGTCGCCAGTCTTACTGTGCGCAACTGTGCATCCACAGTCAGTCTGCCCCACACCCTGACTGGGTCCAGGCCACTTGCGCACCTAGGTCTGGGGAATCTGTCCTCCCCGACCCTGCTCCACTGCCGGCTCTGTCCCTCTTACCGTCCCAGTTGAAAGGTTAGTTGTTGTCGGACTTCCATATAATTCAATTTTCTGTTCTTTGGCTGT
>NW_028073609.1:0-703 GCF_014824575.4 Sturnira hondurensis | reverse complement strand
ATAGTGAATGTGATCATCCACAAAGACATGCAATAAAACCTGCACCAGGTTCAGAGGACATAAACACTGTCAAAGCTTTTTTTTTGCATTCCTCAAAGGCCAAGAATTTGTGTAAAAAGTGTCAAATGCTTTACGTAATTATTTCTCTGTGTGGCAGGGTCCCCCAGTCTTCCATGGCCATAAAGACTGCAACACCTGCTCCAGCTTCTGGATCTGATTAACTCACTTATTTGAAATTACTCTCAGAATTTTTCCCCTGGATTTATAATTTGGGATCATGTTTATCTCTTCACCATACATAATAGATTGAAGGTTACAGTAGATTAATGATATGAATGTGTTCCATAATCAGAATAGTAGTAAAGTATCAGATAAATGTGATATTGTAAAAGGTGCTAGCGAATATTCAATTTAAAACACTTGAAGTGCCTACAGTGTACTAGACATTGAGTCTGTAACTATGGAAAATAAAATCCCAAGAATATGTAGCTTCCAAAGATTCTTATTTTAAAAAGAAAGGTAAAGGAATCATACATATAACTGAATTTTAGTATGTAACATAAGAAAAGAGACAAAAGGAACTTTTAGAGATCAGGAGAGAGAATTTCCTTTATCAAAAAGTGATCACCAAAGGCTGCCAGAGGAGAGTTCGATTTGAAGAGCACTGTAGGAAAGTATAAATTTCACAAGCTTATGTGAGTCT
>NW_028073608.1:0-538 GCF_014824575.4 Sturnira hondurensis | reverse complement strand
TTGAGAAAGCGTTCTTTAATCTGAACCTTACATGATTCAAGAGGAGACAGGATGCAAAGGCCAGAAGACAGCATCCCAGACAAGTGATAAAAAGCACATGAAGACCCTAAGATGGAAAGGGCTCGGTGTGTTTGACTACTTCAAATATGGCCACGACAAAGACATCAAGATCAATATTCAACAACAGCAACAACAACAAAGGCAAATTAAGACAGGAAAGGCAGAGTATTCTCAAATTATCAGTGGCCTTAAACAAAGCTCCAATGAGACTGACATTTACACGGGAGACAGAGGGCCACAACTGAGTTTCTGCAGAGAAGTGACACTTGTAATTTTTCCAAAGAAAGACAAGCAGAGGGAACCACTGGGAATGGGAGCAGTGGGGATGCACGGTTCCAATGTTCACTGAATACCTACCCCACACCAGAAGCTCCAAGTAGTCTTATTTATTCTTATAAAAATAGGAAGTATGCTCCCTTTACAGAAGAGACAACTGAATCTCAGCTTGTTAAAGTGACATCTAAGTTAACATAGGACA
>NW_028073607.1:0-3418 GCF_014824575.4 Sturnira hondurensis | reverse complement strand
AACAACAAGTGCTGGAGAGGTTGTGGGGAAAAGGGGACCCTAGTTCACTGTAGGTGGGATTGCAGACTGGTACAACCACTATGGAAAATAGTATGGAATTTTCTAAGAAAAGTAAAAATGAGCATGCCTTTTTACCCAGCAATTCCACTCTTGGGAGCATATCCTAAGAACCCTAAAACACCAATCCAAAAGAACCTATGCACCCTGATGTTCATAGCAGCACAATTCACGATAGCCAAGAGTTGGAAGCAGCCTAGATGCCCATCGGTACATGACTGGATCAAAAAACTATGGTACATTTACACAATGGAATTCTATGTCGCAGAAAGGAAGAAGGAGCTCCTACCTTTTGCAGCATCATGGGTGGAACTGGAGAGCATTATGCTGACCGAAATAAGCCAAGCGGTGATAGACAAATACCATATGATATCACCGTTAACAGGAATCTAAACAACAAAACAAACAAGCAAGCAAAATATGACCAATAACACTCAAATATGGAACAGGCTGACAGGGTCCAGAGGGGAGAGGGGAGAGAATCATACGGGAAAAGGGAATGGACTCACATAAACAAGCATAAAGGACACCTGGGCAATAACTAAGGGTGGGGGGCAGAAAGGGGAAGGAGGTGGGGAGCATGGGTTGGGGCTCGGGCAGGGTTGGGAATATAAGACAGAAACCTGTACTTGAACAAGAATTAAATAAAAAAATATATTTAAAAAATAGAAAAGAAAAAAAAAACACAGCCCATACAATAGCCATCTATTCACAGGTGTGAATCAGTAAAAACCATGCCTATTTTTTTGGTCAGATTGCAGAAAATATTGAAAAAATAAGTAAATTTCAGAAGCTTTGTCTTCTCCCTCTTTCTCATCCATTTTCGTATCTGCACATGACCCTTAAGAATGCTCTCACCTGCCCTGGCTGGTGTAGCTCAGTGGATTCAGCGGGACCTGTGAACCACATGATCGTGGTTTGATTCCCAGTCAGGGCACATGCCTGGTTTGCAGGCCAGTTACCAGCAGGGGACTCACCAGAGGCAAGCATACTTTGATATTTCTCTCCTTCTCTCCTCCCCTTCCCCTCTAAAGATAAATAAATAAAATCTTTTAAAAAAAGAATGCTCTCACCTTTTCCAAGTGAGACAGGGATCATATTTGTGTGAAGTCACATGCTCTGTGGATCAGTGTGCAGAAGAGGAGAGGGATCCTCCAAGATACATGGATGGTGGGATTAAGCAAGATTCGGGCCAGTACTTCCAGGGTCCTTGTTCTTTATGTAGTGATTTGACCTCCTCGTATAGCAAGTTCAAGTTGTCTTATGTCACTTTTCTCAGAAATAGCCTCACATAGTCATCTAGCCATTGATATAAAACAAGAATTGATTTGAAAATTAACCCATTACTTTCAGCCAGTCAAAAACATAAAATCCTTAGGCATAAGAACATTGAATATTACTATTTTGGACTGGATAGACCTAGAGAGTGTTTCGCTGAATTAAAATATTCAGGTGGAAGAACACTAATGCCATCTGACCAGACTTATATCTGGAATCTAATGAACAACAACAGCAACAACAACAACAACAACAAACAAGCAGAATAGAAACATACTCATACCCCCAGATTTTGGAGCCTTAATGAAACTGGAAAAGAGATAAAAAGTACAGATTGGCAATTACAGATTAAACACAGGGAGGTAAGTCACAGCACTCATAATAAAATCAATAACAGTGTAAAGGCCATGAGTGGTGGCAGGCGGGAAATGGAGATACTGGCCCATCATGTCACAAGCTGTGTGACCACTCTGCTGTAGGCTAGAAGCTCATATAATATAATGTGGGATGACACATGGAATAGACAAAGAAAAAGAGAGATTTAACCCAAATTCCAGGGTACAATGGGCAAAAGATGTGATTGAACTTGGGGATCTACTCACAGGTTTCACCTTTATTTTGAAAATTCGGAGCATCATTAGGTTTATTGGAGAATCTCATGCAGATCCTTGTGCTACTATTATCCTCTGGTGGTTCCCACCTCAGTAACACATTGGTTCCTATCAGTAACCAGTGAGGTGGTTCCTACTTCGGTAACACATCCTGGGATGCTACCCAGGATGTAGGGTTATAATCTGACTTGCAGAAGGGCCTTACTTGATCCTTTCAGAGATTTCACCTTTGTGGGTGATTGACATTACATGCCCCTTTGCGGTCTGTGTTTGTCATCAGCCTGGACATCCACACAAAGCTGTTGTGCATCCCTCTGCATCTGTATGGTGTCCCCTGCTCTCGGTGCTATGAGCATGAAGCCAAGTCAGTAACTGTCACCACAGGAGGCCTTTCTCTTCCGGAGGTGGGTTCATTTGACTCGGATGCCTGGTGTCCTGCATGTGCATGTCCTTCTGCTGGATAGATTGGAACTGAGCTGTGTGGGGCTGGACTCACTGCTGAGTCATGCAGAACCTCTGGTTAGATTCAGCTGGCATAGACCAGGCAGTTTGATGATTTTTTGGAAGGGGCAGAAGAGTTTGAAAAGGACAATCTTTGCTGCCACAATTTCACCTCTATGATTCCTGGCTAGAGACAAGGGCATAGTTTCATTGTTCACTTTAATGTACTTACTTTTCCTAAAGTTCTCTTTAATTCTTCAGAAATGGGGAATGTCATAGAACTTGCTGGGGAGACACTAGCTTATAAATTCCCAAAGCTGACCCTGACCGAGTTTCCCAGATGAGGCTCCCATGAACATCCCTCATTCAGAGTCCAGATAAACTTTCAATGTGTTCCCTGATAATCATAGTAAATAACAAGGGGCATTTTAGGAGCATCTCCCCTCCATCTTCCTTGCAGTGCATCTGCTCTCTTGAAAACTTTCTGTGAATTTTGGATATACTTGTGGCAACATCACTACTGATCTGAGAATTCTGACTGTGTGAGGAAGTCAGGAGGCTCATTGGCCTCATATTTCCTGAGCCCAGACCACTTGTCCCTCTCTTTTGGGTTTCTGACTCACTGAGGATGTGGATTGTCATACTGAGTCTCACACAGGAAAGCATGGCTGTATCCTCAGAAGTCAGGTCATTGATCTTCAGATAGGCTGCACTGGCAGAGTTTTCCATGGAGAAGAAAAATCATTCTGAGAATCCCTGGGCATATGTGGATTCCCAGTATTTGTGTTTGTTGAGCCCACATACTGCAGACCATCTCCTGAGACCTGATGTATGTAGAACAGGCATGGCTGGTGAAAGTGTAACCAGAATTCTTGCAGAAGACCTACTCTGAGGCCCCAGGCTTCCTCACCTCACCCCCAGACTGAACCAGCTGCACCTGGGAGTGGATACCTGTGGAGAGGAAAGAGTGGAATCATTCGTAGAAATTCCCCTTGACTGCCCTTGGCACCCATCTCAACTCAGGATCTGAG
>NW_028073606.1:0-810 GCF_014824575.4 Sturnira hondurensis | reverse complement strand
ATTTCTTTAGAGGACCAATTAGCCTCCAGTCCAGAACCAAGTGGTCCTCTGGGTGGAGTTGGCAAGGATGGTGGAGATAGTGGCAATTCTGCCCCTGTAGGATTCATGAGGCAACTAAGAGTCACAGTGCACTTGCTGAGCACCAGCTGAGTTCATCCACATCCTAGGCATTGTGGAGATAAACAAAATAGGGAGAAACCAACATCTGTCTTTAAGGAGCTGATAGTTAATTTGGAGAGGCACGATGTAAATCTGGCAACCCAGTATAAGCCCTAGTATAATAAAGTTTTGGAATTCAAGGGTGGACAGTAAATGTCATAATTAGGCAGATTAGGGAGAGCAAATGGAAGAGGATGGTTTATCATGTTACTCCTTCAGGCTTTCAGCAGATATGTACTTAATACTAGTCAATCTGCTTAGTGGTAAGGGTGTAAGGTAAACATACATGGTTATGATTCCTCCTTCATTGGTGTTTGGTACCTGGTGGAGTTGGGTGCAGAGAGGCATCAACCAAGTAATTGCAGAAATAAATGTGAAATTACAGTTGCATTCAGTTAGACTTTGTCTCAGGGGCAGGGAAGGTGGTCAGAGAAAGCTTCCCCAAGGAAGTGCTCATTGAGCTCAGATAGGAAGGATGAGTTGAAATTGAAAAAAGAGGTGAGGGAAGGGGGTGGCACATGACAACACTTGACTGTGGCTGTCCTCTACTTAGGAAGGCCAGAAATAAACCACCCTGGCCCTTATTTTCAGTCCTGTTTTCTGTTGTCTGTATCATTCCTCTACTCCTCTGTGCTTAATCATTTGAGAATG
>NW_028073605.1:0-551 GCF_014824575.4 Sturnira hondurensis | reverse complement strand
CAAGAAGCACACCCCTCCACCCCCCCACCCCCACCACGGCTTCTCAAGGGCACGTTCTTGCATCTTGGGCAACGCCGAGACACTCAGATATCTCCCTCCACCAGCCTGCTCGTGGGAAGGGCCTGTCACGTGAACGGGAAGGCGGGGCCCGTCCCCGGAAAGTGTTTGGAAACGCTTTCTCTCACCACGGTTGGCCCAGACGGACCGTGGCCTTGTGCCCAATGACAGCAGCTGCTGTTGGCCAGCGGGGGCCCCCTCACGGGCCATCAAAGGCTGCGGGAAGCTTCCAGACCTGGCTCGGTTGTCTGTCTACACTTAATTCATCAGGGGATATTTAGACAATGCACGGTAGCACGGAGAATACACGCATGGCACTTTGGAGACGATACCTGGGCCCCAGGGACCTCGGGCTTTCCTGCAGCCGTGCGGGACAATTCACATCCAAGGTTCAACGGCTGCCTTAGAAACACAAAGCTACAAATGCCATGGCAGTCTTTCGCGCCTCGAGAGTCCCTCAGAGTTCAAACGGACGCCACGTGAGAATGTGCCCA
>NW_028073604.1:0-649 GCF_014824575.4 Sturnira hondurensis | reverse complement strand
CAATAACTGAAGTTGAAACTTCAAAGAGAGAGGCCAAGGAGATCTCTCACACCACCATTCCTCTGATGTCACCTCCCAGATTTTTCCTCTTTAAAAGCACATGAGCCATACTGGGTTCCAAGATTAGCCTGCTCCATTATGACTTAATCTTACCTAATTAAATCAGCAAAAATCTTATATCCAAAAAAGGTTACATTTTGAAGGACTGAGGATCAGGACTCCAACAAGTGAATTTTTTAGCAACATAATTCTACCTGTAATATTAGTAGTAAAATCTGTTTTATTATTGCTGAGTAGTATTCCATTATATACATATCACAGATTGTTTCTGCATTTCTCAGTTGTAGGGCATTTGGGTGAGTTCCAATATCTGAATATTTTGAAGAAACTTACTAAATATCAGTGTAATGTTGTTTTTGCATTTCACTTAGATAATTCCTATAAGTTGGATTGCTTGATCAGGTGGTAAGTATATGTTTCTTTGAATGGAATTCAGTGTTTTCTTATCAATCTTCTATTAGGTTTGTCATTATTAAATGTGGGGAATTGAAATCTTCCACTATTATTGTGTACCTATTTGTTATTTCATTGTGTTAACTGTTTACTTCATATGTTGGGCATATTTGATGCATATGTATTTATAATCACT
>NW_028073603.1:0-1674 GCF_014824575.4 Sturnira hondurensis | reverse complement strand
TGCATACTTCCAAATTTTTATTGTTATAAAAGACACATATCATCTTCAGTTACAGGACTTACATTACCTCATTTCACCATTAGAAAACTTTTTAGGATTGGTTTCCAAAAAAAGGAATAGAAACATGTTTGCAATCCTGAAAATATTTGTTAAAACACTTCTGAAAGGATTACATGAAATGAAGCACTTTGATTGCAATTTATGAATTAATATAATTTTCCTCCTTTTTATTGAATTGATTGGGGTGACACTGGGTAACAAAGTGATACAATTTTCAGGTGCACAATTCAAAAACACGTCATGTGTACATTGTATTGTGTGTTCAGCACCCGAAGTCTAATTTGTGCCTTTCACCATTTATTCAACCATACCTTCCTTCACCAACCCCTGACCCCCCCAAACCTTCCCTCTCTGTTGAAATTACCACATTGTTGTTAGTGACCATGAGTGTTCTGTCTTTTCTTTTTCTGTTTTGCTCAGTCTCCTCACTTCTCTCCCTCATGAGCCTTCACCTCCAACAGCTGTCAGCTTGTTCTATCTATGAGTCTGTCTCTATTTTGTTAGTTTTTTTTTCATTTCAGTTAGTAGATTCCACATATGAGTGGGATCATATTGTATGTCTTTCTCTGAGTGGCTTACTTCACTCAGAATAATGCTCTTCAGGTCCATCCATACTGTTGCAGATTAAGCTTTTCTTCTTTTTTAAAGCCCAGTAGTATTCCACTGTGTAAATGTACCTTTAGTGAGGGTGAGGATGTGGATAGAAAGGAACCCTGGTGCACTGTTGATGGGAATGCAGATTGGTGCAACCACTTTGGAAACAGGATGGAGATACTTCAAAAAATGAGTAATGGCAATTGCCATACGACTCAGTGATTCTATCTGGGAATTTATGTGAATTTACACAGAATTCTAATTTGAAAGAACATATGCCCACTCTGTTCATTGCTGACCAGCTGATAACTGCTGGCCCATACATTGGTATCATGTACTTTTTAACAAATGACCGTTGACTGATCCAGTGGCCTTGTAGTGTTTGCTTTGTACTCTTTTTTTCTGGGTGGAAATTTGTAGCTTAATATGGTGTTCAGCTACACAGTGCAGCTTTGTTTAAGAATGTCTAGTACCTTGGGAATGTAATTGAAATGGTTATTTTAAGTAAGCATTAAGACAAATATTACCATTAACAATCATATATTTATTGCCAATTTTTCTCATTAGCTGTGAATAGTTTTCACAAATGTCATATTATCTTTAATTCTCACAGTAATCTTAATTGCAATTTTATTTATCGCTTTAACAAACAGATCATATGTATATGTACACACACATTTGGAACATAAATTTTTGTTGTATGTGTTGGTGAGGACACAACCATTCTTGAAAATTGATGTGTAGCTTTGGAAAAGTCAATAGTTGGAGTTCTTATCTGGCTAACTCATGGGTAATGAGGCTGTCCTGCTAGGTGAGGAAATAGTTACTACAATTGGCCATGGTGCTTACCGTACCCAAATTTTACACTTTTCCAATTTGACACTCACCATGATTCTGTGGGATGAGTGCATAGGTTATACATGAACATACTTAATTTCCAATAAAGTCATATAAATGACAAGTGGTACAATATCAGATAGGGGCAAATAGTACAAATAATTAGTAAATATGTAGAGAAAC
>NW_028073602.1:0-562 GCF_014824575.4 Sturnira hondurensis | reverse complement strand
GTGGATGGGGCCCTGGTTTCTGACAAGGACCAGGTCCACCTCCAGATCACACGTGTCTCAGCCTGCTGTTCCTGGGACAGGAGCACACATTCTTTCCCCTGCATTGTATCTCTGATGAAATAGCAGAATATGCCATAAAGAGGGTTCAGGGGAAATTGAGGAGTGACAGAGATATGAGGATAACAGGATTCTCAAGGTTACTTCCAGTCAAAATCTGGCAGCCCTGAGACACAGGAGGAGCCCATGTGCCCTGAGTGCTGGAGGAAAGGCCAAAGTTCATGTGGACACTCCAGTTCCAAGGACATCAGTGAAAAGAGTCACATTGGTGCCCTACAGGACTTCAACATTCAGGCATGACTACCCCTACCTGGGAGGGCAATCTGTTTCAACAAGTCCACTCATTTTAAATACCCTCATGAAAGCACCCAGATAATGTGGGGGCACCATTTTTATCTGAAGTGGACCTCTTAAACTGACTGCCCCATAACCCATGCACTCAAAACTCTCAAAAGACTCAGGCAGCCTTCTCCCCACATCATCCTCAATAGTGTCTTCATAATCA
>NW_028073601.1:0-978 GCF_014824575.4 Sturnira hondurensis | reverse complement strand
CAGAGGGTATGAGGATGTTATTTCTGAATAGCTATTCTTGAAATGATCCAAGAGTCTGCACCAAAGGGCCCTTCCCAGAGTCTTTCAGAGTAAGGACACTGCACCTGCTTGCTCATCACCCTCAGAGATGTCAGGAGTCCTCTGGACCTCCATATGAGCCACCAAATTATGTTGACCTTAAAAATATAGCAGACAGTTATTTTACCAGCACATAAGGGGTTTATTTAGAAATAGTAACAAAAAATGCAATATAGGACAAGCAAACTTTAGCAAAAGATAGGTAAGCTCCACAAGTAAAGAAGAGGAACATTATTTTACATGGAGAAAGGAGAAAGTTGGGAGGGGTCATTTCAAATAAAAGTGCAGTGCAGAAAATCCTCTGTTCAGGGTGAGCATGGCTTCTCTCTGGCTGAGTTGCTGGGGAGTCGCTTTCTTCTGAGAGCACACAGTACCATTTTCATGTTGGGGCCTGTGACAGACGATTTTTCCTGTAATTGCCACTGGGTGGTGCAGTGTGGAGCACCCCCACTGGCCCCCAACTCCTCTTTAGTGAGGTTTCCCTTTATGCAGTTTCACAGTAATAATTACAGTTAGTTGGTGCAGTTCCAGCCCATGGAAATCAAGTTATATTTATGTGTTCAAAACGAGGTAGGGACCAGAAACACTCTTCCCACTTTATCCCGTGAAAGCCAGTAGCAGCTAAACAAACCCTGCTCTGTGGACCCCTGCCCTCAAATTTGACATGTCATTTTTATGCAGAATACTTGAATGTATTTCCAATACTTCTAACTTTATTTAGTGTTGTTTGGTTTTAACTTGTCTCCCAATTTCTGAAACGTTTTTGCACCTGAGTTACTTAAACATACCCATTACTCATAACATCACTTTTTGAGGCGTGAAATTCTCGGTGTGTTTTCCAGTATGCCTATTATGTCATTTAAATATTTGAGCCCTCTGGGACTTATTTCGTGTGTATGA
>NW_028073600.1:0-776 GCF_014824575.4 Sturnira hondurensis | reverse complement strand
ATTACCCCAAAAAGTTATTAATTATGCTCCAGGGGTTAAGAAAAAGCTTCACAGAGTGGGTACATTTGAACAAGACCTTGAAAGGTAAGTAGGCCACACAGAAGATGGAAGGGTGCCTCAGAAGGAGGGAAGTCAGATTGCAAAGTTTACACGTGTGCAAAGGCAAGGATCACTGTACTGCACGATCATGGCAACCGATGTGTGCCACTGGATGCTGTACAAGGGTTTGAGTATTTAGCATTTGTAAAATCCTTTAAGTTATGAAACTAACTATGAAAGATTGGCATCTTTTCAAGACATGCCTGAGGAAATATATAAGTATATATTTCCTCAGACATGTCTGATATATTATATATATCATCATATATATAATATATATCATCATATATATATATCACATCTATGTCTGAGGAAATATATATATAATATATATAATATATATAATATATAATAATATGTATTATATATTATCATATATATATATATATATATAATATGGACAAATAACCATCAGATTATTCTTCCAATAAATTTCATAAGAATTTCTCCCCAACTTTTCTCTCTCTATTTCTTACACTAAAATTTAAATTGATGTTTGCATTGTTGCATGGAGTAGGGAATAATAGTCTAAACCATTGGCATAGACATTGGCAGCCTCTTATTAGTAAATTTCAGGACTGTGTTTGCAGACTGCCAAATTAGGAAGAAAAGAGGGAGAAAGGGGCAGGAAAGAAGGAGAAAGAGGGGTGCAGGGGTAGTAAGAGAAAGACAAGAAA
>NW_028073599.1:0-1250 GCF_014824575.4 Sturnira hondurensis | reverse complement strand
CAGAATCAAAGGCATTTTTGTACAACAATGAAATATCAGAAAGAGAAATGGACACTGACACTGGCCCACAGTGTCTGCAGCATTATGGATGAGATACGAGACAAATTCAGATGAACTACCAAGCCCTGTGGAGGAGAAGGAATGGCGCGGCCACTCTCTCAGGGGAGAGTGTGTTGGCCCTTGCCTTGACAGGCTTTTATGCTTTCTAATGGCATACATCAAAGAAGGTTTTCATTCATTACACTTAGGTTTCCTTTAGGTAACTCGTTTTTACAGATAGCAATGGAAGAGATGTTACTGATTACTTCTTACAGATTAGCAAGGAAAAAAATGTCACAAATCACGAGTCATTGGTCTGGCAACACTTCAGTCCTTGGGAGAATAACCAGGAACATCAGGAAGTTACTTTAAAGTTATACAGTAAGCATTTCCTGCCTCAACTGACTGCAAGGGAGTTTTACCAAGAGGAAGTCACAAAGCAGCCTAGTTGAAATGGAGTCATGATTTCCCATGGGAGAACTGATCTGTTCTTTTGGCACCTGGATACCATAATGTACATACTGGGCTTTTCAATAGGGCTGAGTTACAATTTCCATTGCCAGGTTCAATTTATATTAGATTCAGGGAGTAGGAGGACAAAGTGAAGTGAAAATAGCCTCTTTAATAAGTGGTAATGGGACATCTGGGCATGTACATGCAAAAAAAATTTAACTAAAGCAACAACTACACCATACCCAAAAATAAATTCAAGATGGATAAAAGATTTCAACATAAGTCATGACACCATAAAAACCCTAGAGGACATCACTGTCAGGAAAATTTTCTGTATCCCACACAGTAATATTTTCACCCATACACCACTGGGCCAGGGATATAAAGTGAAAAATAAACAAATGGGACTACATCAAACTGAAAAGTTTTGGCACAGCAAAGGAAACCATCAAAAAAATAAAAAGACAACCCACAGAATGGAAGCAATTATAAGTTAATACGTCTGATAAGGGCTTAATATTCAAAATTTATCCTTAAAACTTATGAAAGCATGGTGAGTGCTGGAGGGAAGAAGGTAAAGTGTGAAGGGAAACACCAGGGAGAAAACACCTAAGACAGCTGTAATAGCATAATCCACAAAATATATTTAAAACTGCATGTGCTCTTTGAAAAGTCAACTTCTTTTAAAACAAACTTTTGGACATATAAGTTTATTCTATTTCTTCCAATCTACATGCCTCATATATGCTTCTCTGAAG
>NW_028073598.1:0-1359 GCF_014824575.4 Sturnira hondurensis | reverse complement strand
CATCTCTGGCAGCCCTTCCTTCCTCACCTTTTCTCGGAGGACAGAGGTGCCTCGTGCAGGTGGAGAGAGATCTGTGCCTCCTGCAGAGTCTAGCCCGGCAGGTAGCAGACAGGCTGGGGCAGGGTTTTCTTTAGGGTACAATGTGACATTGGGCAGGTTCTGCGTTGTTCAGCACAGAGGTGGGGAGGGGAAACCACGTGGTGAGGAAGGCGGCGAAGGCGAGCGGGCAGAGCGAGCCTGGCTGGGGGGGCTATGCCCAGAGCAGCCGTCAGTGATCCGGTACGGGCGTGTGCCAGTCCATTCTCAGTGTGTTTACAGGCACTGATGTGTGGTTTTATTCATCAATCTATTTTTAATTCTTAATTTATTTATTTTTGTTAAACATATTGGGGTGACATTGATTACAGGACCATGTAGGTTTCAAGCACACATTTCCGTGGCTCATCATCCGTGTATCGCCCTGTGTGTTCGACACCCACAGTCAAACCGTCTCCGTCACCGAGGATTTGGCCCCATTGCCCTTCGCTGCCCCACCTCCTCCGATTTCGCTGAACAAAGTGGTCTGTACAAATCACACACCTCCACCCTTCAGGGCCATGACCAAAGTAACCCTTTGTTCTGCGTAAGGCACAAACGAACATTCCCTTTGCGGGAGGGGGGGGGCAGTTTGTAGTGGTGACTCAGAACAGAACAGCTGCCCTGGGTGCTTTTGTTGTTTCAATGCCAGCTTTTCTTTAACCTTGACCTTTGTTATGCATACCATCAACTTCCCTCCAAGGCACTAATTAAACCTCAGATGACTTCATACTGGTTTCCAATACGTCTGTCTCTGTGCCCACCATGGGAGGGCATTGGGGTTTTGTTGGATTGTTAGAGTCACATTGAACATCTCTAAACTTTCAAAAAGTTTTAATGACTAGAACACATGTTTTATCATGACTTTGAGTAAATATGCCCTTGTTGACATACCGATGACCGATGTTTTCAAATAATAAGCATGTTCAGTATTGACTATGCTGGCTGCAACGTACAGGAGTTTTGCAATTGTATCATTTGTATAATGTGTTTTCCATGTTCTCTTTTTTTGAAAGGCAAAGTTTTAAAAAGTCTGCTTGATCACTTAAATCTATCAAACAGGCTACTCCCTCACACGTTACACGCCCACAGAACTAACAGAGAGACGTGCAAATGAAAATACGGCAACGTTGTCAACAAGCACTTCGTAAAAAATGAAGTTAAAACTTTTCAGCCCTGGCTGGTGTAGCTCAGTGGATTGAGCACGGGCCTGCGAACCACACGATCGTGGGTCGATTCCCAGTCAGGGCACATGCCTGGGTTGCAGGCCAGTTTCCTGCAGGG
>NW_028073597.1:0-1077 GCF_014824575.4 Sturnira hondurensis | reverse complement strand
AAAAATAGATAGGGGGGAGGGCAAGAATAGTGGGGGAAATATAGAATCTAAAGAAGTTGAGACACGTGGCCATAAACTAAAGGGGGGAATGGTGGGGGAGGGGGTGTGCAGGGTGGAGGGGAATGAAGGGGGGTGGAATAGAACAACTGTAATGGTATAATCAGTAAAATATTTTTTTATAAAACCTCATTTGGATTTCTGCAATTGCCTTCTAATGAGACTCCCCTCACAGAGCCACTAGAGCATTTTAATGTTAATTGTTTTGTATCACTATCCACTCAAAACATTCCAGGAGATCCATATTTCATTCAAAATAAAAGCCACAGTTTTCTACAGACCCACATGAATCGGACCTCACAGCCTCTCCGAGATCACCTCCCACCACTTGCCCTGTCTTGCTCTGCTTCAGCAACACTGTCTCCCTTACTCTCCTCCAAATGTGCCAGGCACAGGCTTGGTTCGGAACCTTCGCCCCTGCTCTTTCCTTGGCCTGGAACACGCTTGCCCTAGATATCTAGAAGGTGGACTCCCTGCCTTAATTCAGGTCTCTGCCTGAATATCACTGAGTCAGATTTCCCCAAATACTTTACAAGTCATCTTGTGCCTTGTCACACACTGTCACTTTTCTGTGCTTCACTTCCCATTTTAGTACTTACCATCACCTGAAATATTATTTATTTGTTTGTTTGAAATGACAATGAGTGCCTTGAGAACCATATTTTGTTTTTGTTCCCTGCTATATGCTGTGTCTATAAATATGCCTGGTGCACAGCATAGATACCAAATAAATATGCATTAAATGAATAAAAAATGTCTGCCGTATTTCTTTCTTTTTTAAAAATATATTTTATTGATTATACCATTACAGTTGTTCTATTCCTCCCTTCATTCCCCTCCACCCTGCACACCCCCTCCCCCACCCTTCCTCCCTTTAGTTTATGCCCACGTGTCTCAAGTTCTTTAGATTCTATATTTCCCCTACTATTCTTGCCCCCCCATCTATTTTTTACCTACCGTCTATGCTTCTTATTTTCTGTCTCTTCTCCCCCCTTCTCCTCCTCCCACTCCCCTGTTGCT
>NW_028073596.1:0-1250 GCF_014824575.4 Sturnira hondurensis | reverse complement strand
TGACATCATGATTCCACCTTCGAACCTGGAACTCACCATAACACCAGGACCTACTGTAGAGGCTAAAAAGTCTCCAGACCTGACACACACGGCAGCTGCTTCAGTGCACCCTGAGGTGACGCTGCCACATCCAGAGCCTGTTGAGGCTCAGCAACCAAGCTTGACCAATGTCACAGTGCCACCTTTGGACCTGGAGGTCTCCATAACGCCAGGAACTTCTGGGGAGCCTGAACACCATCC
Source organism: Sturnira hondurensis (assembly GCF_014824575.4). Lineage (NCBI taxonomy): Eukaryota > Metazoa > Chordata > Mammalia > Chiroptera > Phyllostomidae > Sturnira > Sturnira hondurensis. Next base: position 1,010 of record NW_028073596.1, on the reverse strand, counting down.
AACCCTGAAGAAGACGGCAGCTCTTCCAAAGAGACCAGAGGTGACATTGCCACATCCAGAGTCAGTTCAGGCTCAGCAACCAAGCTTCACCAGTGTCAAAGTGCCACCTTTGGACCTGGAGGTCTTCATAACGCCGGGAACTTCTGTGGAGGCTGAACACCATCCAACCCTGAAGAAGACAACAGCTCCTCCAAAGAGACCAGAGGTGACATTGCCACATCCAGAGCCTGGTCAGGCTCAGCAACCAAGCTTGACCAGTGTCACAGTGCCACCTTTGGACCTGGGGGTCACCATAACACCAGGAACTACTGTGGAGGCTGAACACCATCCAACCCTGAAGAAGACGAGAGCTCCTCCAAAGAGATCGAAGATGACATTGCCACATCCAGAGCCTGGTCAGGCTCAGCAACCAAGCTTGACCAGTGTCACAGTGCCACCTTTGGACATGGAGGTCACCATAACTCCGGGAACTTCTAGGGAGGCTGAACACCATCGAACCCTGAAGAAGACAACAGCTTCTCCAAAGAGACCAGAGGTGACATGGCCACAACCAGAGCCTGGTCCGGCTCAGCAACCAAGCTTGACCAGTGTCACAGTGCCACCTTTGGACCTGGAGGTCTCCATAGCGCCGGAAACTTCTGGGGAGGATGAACACCATCCAACCCTGAAGAAGACGAGAGCTCCTCCAAAGAGATCAAAGGTGACATTGCCACATCCAGAGCCTGGTCAGGCTCAGCAACCAAGCTTGACCAGTGTCACAGTGCCACCTTTGGACCTGGGGGTCACCATAACACCAGGAACTACTGTGGAGGCTAAACGCCATCCAACCCTGAAGAAGACGAGAGCTCCTCCGAAGAGATCAAAGGTGACATTGCCACATCCAGAGCCTGGTCAGGCTCAGCAACCAAGCCTGACCAGTGTCACAGTTCCACCTTTGGACCTGGAGGTCACCATAACACCGGGAACTACTGTGGAGGCTGAAAACCATCCAACCCTGAAGAAAACGTCAG
>NW_028073595.1:0-1601 GCF_014824575.4 Sturnira hondurensis | reverse complement strand
CCTCCCAAACCATGAGACAGAGTTCAGATTAGATTCACAGAAAGCTCTGGGGAATGTGTAAAATGAACTCTTACTGAATTTGAAATATAACAATTGATTTTTTCCCCAGACATTGTGTTGGAAAAAGGCTGAGAAGAAAAGGCAGGCAGGCTGCATTTAATTACTGAAATATATATATATATATATATATATATATATATATATATATATATACACACACACACACATGTGCACACATATATATGAAATTCAACACACATGAAATTATGTATAAAAAGAACTAAAAGTGTGAATGATATATTTGTACAAAACCTTGAAAACAAACAAATTTGTAAAATTATTCTAAATTTTCTAGATATTCTGTCTGTAACATCAGTCTTTGGTGGTCCAGAATCATAAATCTCTATACTTATTTACTGAATTAACTGATATCTTATTATCTGTTTTTTTATTGAGATAACATTGTTTATGACATTATATAAGTTTCAGGTGTACAAAATTATAATTTGATATCTATATACACTATAGCATGCTCACCACCAAAAATCTAGCTTTCATTCATTACCATACATTTGACTCTTTTTACCCCTTTGGACCTTCACTCACCTCCTTTCCTCGCTTATATCAACTATTTTCTGTCTGTCTATAAATTTGTTTGGGATATGTTTATTTCTTTTTTATATTCTACATATGAGTGAAGTCATATGGTTTTTGTCCTCTTCATCTGACCTATTTCACTTGGTATAATACATCCATGTTGTTGCAAATGGTGATAATTTATCTTCTTATGGCGGAATAGTGTCTCATTATATATGTACCACACCTCCTTCATCCATTCAACTCTCAATGGACACTTACATTGGTACAGCCACGATGGAAAACAGTATAGAAGTTCCTCGAAAAATTAAGAACAGAACTATCACGTGACACAGCTGTTTCATTCCTAAGTATTTATCTGAAGAATAGAAAAACACTAATTTGAAAAGTTATATGCACCCTTATGTTCAATGTACCATTATTTATAATACCCAAATTAATCATCTATTTTTATACATCCAGAAATAGTCGTCCACATTTTTCTAGATTATCAATATCTGTAAGTGAAGACATGCATTAAAAGAAGTCTCATATATATATATATATATATATATATATATATATATATAAACTCTTAGTTTGACAAAGTATTTGATAATTGTTGCATCTGGAAGATCACTAACTGATAATTAAAAAGGGAAACGCAATAGGTAACAGTTAACACAGCACATAACACGTTACCGGGCATTGGAGTAGTATCTTCTCATCTGTGTGACGCTAGGTTGAAAGAAGCATTTTTCTTCTCTCTGCAGAAAAAGGTAAGGATTGATACAATTAATTAAGATGAGACACATGGTCACTTTGGATTTGCATATATTCTTGAGTATACTGCACTTTGTGTTCCCTGGGCCATCATTTATTAATAATATTTTCCTCGAATGGGTTGCGAGGAGTGACATAATGTGGAGTATTATAAAACATCATCTCTGGAAGCAGGCTGACAGGTTCTGTGACTAGTAAGCACTGTAGCATTAAGCAAGTGACTCGATCTCTCTGAGCCTCAA
>NW_028073594.1:0-4129 GCF_014824575.4 Sturnira hondurensis | reverse complement strand
TCAGTAAGAGGTGAGATGAGGCCTGGGCATGGATGAGGGTGGAGATGGTGCCCGGAAAGGATGCTCCCAGAGAAGGAGTAGGGCTTGGAACATGAAGGAGTCAAATTGTGTGAGTAATCGCAATATTATTGAAGAAGACAGAAAAAGTTTGGATCCAGTTATGTTTATAAGTTAAAAATATTGAAGGCTAGTCACTTAACTACAGTTTAATGCCCATAATTGTGTGGAATGGAGTCTATTGAAACATAATTTCTCCACGTAGAACTCACTCGCTTTTTTTTTAAAAAGCCACACAAAAGCTAATTCATTTACAGCATTAAGTTAAGTTTCAATTCGGCCTGATTATTTGTACAAAGAAAACTGGAATGGCAATTGATTATGTAGGCTCTCTTAAATGTGCTTTGCCTGGCTCTTATAATAAATTGTCAGGGTGAGATTTAATTCACCTCATGAAGCAGTGAAGTCAAGCCCCATGATTGCTGTTAGGTTTTACCTGCAATACCTGTAACTTTGAAAGAATTCCTCAGATTCTTGAGGTTTTCCAAAATCTTCTGAGCTCTCCCCTCTCATCTCCCAAGAAAGCAGCCTTCACTTCTTGCCTGGAAATACTGCCAAGAACCTTCTGAATAAGCAAGGTACCAGGCATTTTCTCCAAGTAGCTTGTATTGGCTTCCAAGTCATTCTACATCTAGTAAAGTTTTTCTGGCATCCAGAGTCTAGGCATGTCTCTCAGACATGACATTCTAGTCAAATTCTTTATATATATATATATATATATATATATATATATATATATATATATATATATACACACACACACACACACATTTAATTTATCTTTAGAGGGGAAGGGAAGAAGAGAAGTATCAATGTATAGTTGTGTCTCATGAGTCCCTTGCAGGGAACTGGCCTGCAACCCAGGCATGTGCCCTGACTGGGAATTGAACCATGATTGGGTGGTTCACAGGCCCATGCTCAATCCACTGAGCTACACCAGCCAGGGCTAAATTCTTGGTTGAGAAAACCACTACTGGGAAATTGCTTTATGTGTCCTGTTATGCATAAATCAACTTCATGCTTGATTTATTCAAACAAATAAATATATTACCATGGAAATAATAATACCCATTACTTAATACTGTCTAAATTCCAGAAGGATCAAACAGGAGGAAAATATAAATGCTTCAATATTTCTTATTGAAGTATACTTTACCAACATGGGTTAAGAAAAACCCTAAGTTTCTTATGTCTGAAAAAAATAACATGATTAAAAAATATCAACATGCTCACCAACTGTTACAAAACTGCAATAGTCTTAAGTTCATTCTGTCCCATAATGAATTTTGTTTGCGCTGATTATTTGCCAATTTTTTCTATGAATCCAGTTATTCAGTAGAGTTCTAGTTATCTTTTCCTGTTCAAAAATATGATCTGAAAATTTATTCTCAGAAATATTGAATTTACAAAAAGTCATAGCCTTTCTGTGGTTCTCTGAAGATGTAACATATTTGGGAATCCATCAGGATCAAACTGTCTAAGAGAGACAGTTTTCTATAACCTTGAGAACAGGCCTGATAAGTAGTGTTCTCAAAGCCCTGAGACTGTGTCTGATAAATGGCTCCCATAGCCTTGAGTGGGCTTGCATGCAGAGAATGAAGCTCTCTTGTACAATCTGTTGGCTTCCAGTTGCCTTTGTCAATATTTTAGTATGTAAGGGAGTTAGAACTTCCCACTGGGTACACATAAATAGGGCAGGAGACACACAGGTGACATTCAGGGAAAGACACAGCTGGCAGTTTGAATGGATTTCAAACTCTTGAATAAATGGAGGTAAGGCAGCCAAACATCTCCATGAATGTTCTCTGTATGTCTGAATCCTGTAAAATTATCTGGCATGGAGTGGTTGCAACCCATCATGTGTTAGTTGCATGTGTAGTGACAGGTAGAGAGGGTGAGTCATGTCCTGAAAGGGTGCAGGACATTTCAAGGACACAGATGCTTCCTCAAGGGAGATGCAATATGTGTGATGTGACATTAGGCCCCAACACTCTCTAACTCAAAGTGTCAGAAGGATGACAGTGGTGATGAACAATTGTCCAAAACACTCATCAGATCCAGGACCATTTTGCACAACGTGGACCCTCCCTTGTCAGGAATCATTCTGTACCCATGAATTGTCACTATTCAGTGTCCCTGAGTCAGGTACACAGTTCCCTCTGCTCTCACCTGATATGGAAGCGAGAAAAATGACAAGGTTCCTCTAATCTGGGGTCACATTCTCTAAAGCTCCGTGAAAACTGGGACACAGAGACACCCAAGTATCACCTGGAATGTGTCTGTTGGCAGCATTGCAGGGACAGGGAAGGAACAGAAGGGGATATTTAGTCTGAGCACCCTCAGGGCTAGGTGACAATATGCATCACTGAGCTGCCTAAGGCCAGGAGGGGGGCTTGGTATCCTCCCCCATATTGGTGGAGGGGACAGGAGTGAGTTACAGAGCACAGCTGTCTCTTGGGACCACAGTGTGCTGCTCTCTGAAGGAGTTTTTCTCACTGCTTCTCTTCCTAGGAATCCACCTTGCTGTCTGTTATGCTTGTCACAGTTGGCCAGTACCTAGGACACCTCACAGGTGTCCTCCAGCACCTGCAGGGCATTTCTGCCATCCCCATCACAGATGGCACCTTAGTCTCCTGTTTCTGCACCAAATCCTCACTCTCAGTTCTCTTGTCAATAAAGGATGAATCTTCTGAGACATTTTTCCCCTGTGGAAATCTCATATCTGGTCCACAGGTGTCCTCAGTCTATCAGATGTGCCCCAGTCCTCACTGTGCACTATTAAATAATAGGAACAGCAGTGGGGATGTTCTGTGTGTGGAAAGTGTGCAAGACTCGGAGAAGCAAACCTGGTTTTAAGCCTTCACAGGGTTTTTAAATTTTATCATGGGTTTCACCTCAGTTTAGTGATTTAATAAAAGATACACACTCTTTGCACTTTGCTTCCACTCTATTTGTCACCCTGGCCCATCATGAGTTCCCAGTTCCCTTCCCTAGACATCAACCTCCAGGCCACCTTCCCCAAGGGTCCCAGGTGAATTTAGAGAAAGCAGGTTCTAAATTGATTCCCTATGACCAGGAATCTGGACCTGTCATCCACACACATCTCAGAACACCTGCTGTGCCAGAGTCAGCACATGTGTCTCTGTGGGAGAAGATGACTCTACAATGTCAGTGCCTCATGTGGTCTAGGAAGCTGGAAGGCCCTCCTGAGTGGCTCACCTCTGGTAAGGGACTGCCTACACTGTCTTGGGGGAAGTGAGGTGAAAGGAAGGACACAGAGTGTGTAATAGTTGCCTCTGCTGCAGGGCCACTGCTGTACTCCTGGCAACAGGTCCTAGCCAGAGTTACTTGTGCTTTAGAGCTGCACTGGACAGAAGCTGCACCTCCAATGCCATGTACATACCCAGGGGACCTCAGCCAGGTCAAGGGAAAGACTGTTTTATTTTATTTTATTTTATTTTATTTTATTTCATTTTATTTTACGTTATGTTATGTTATGTTATGTTATATTATTATTTTATCTGATTCTTTACAACAAAATTTACACCAAATGTTATTTTATATAAAATTTTGATATTCCAATTTGGCAACAATGAGTCTACTGCTTGAGATTTTTTTCACTTTGGCAGATTTTTGGCTTAGTGTTAATCTGTTTGGATATCCAATTGAAAAATTCATGAAATTAAAATAGTGTGATCCCTTATTAAGCCCAACTTTAAATTTTAAATGTAGAAAGAAGAGCTATCTATTGTCATGATTCAAAGTTGTCTGTTTTTATTTTGATATGGCTTGGGAAAACATATTTGCCAATGATATCTAAGACAAAGTTTTAATCTCCAAAAGATACAAAGAACTCACATGACTCCACTCAAAGAAGACGAGCAACCCAATTAAAAAATGGGCAAAAGACTTGAACAGACATTTCTCCAAGGAGGACATACGGAGGATCCAGAGACACATGAAAAGATACTTGATATTGTTAGCTATCAGAGAGATGCAAATTAAAATCACAATGAGATGCCACTTAACACCAGTCAGAATGGCTATCATAAACAAAGAAACAAACAACAAG
>NW_028073593.1:0-3614 GCF_014824575.4 Sturnira hondurensis | reverse complement strand
ACGAGTGTCGCACACTCGTGTGGGGCACTGGCGTCTTCAGCACCAGGACAGACGCACAGGTGCAGAGAGAGACCCATGGCTGGCCCAGTTAGGAACAGTCAGGTGGACGTGAGGCACAGCACAGTGGGTACATACACACACTTACACACATATGTACACAATGGGATGCTCTTCAGACATAAAAAGGTCAGTCTTGCCACATGTGACACCACGGAGACATTATGCTGAGTGAAATAAGTCAGACAGAGAGATGATTACCCTATCATTTTATTTATTTTTAAGTATATTTTATTGATTATGCTATTACAGTTGTCCCATTCCCCCCCTTTATTCTCTTCTGCCCTGTACATGCCCCCCTCCCACCATCATTCCCCCACCTTAGTTCATGTCCATAAGTCATACATTCAAGTTCTTTGGCTTCTCCATTTCCCATACAATTCTTAACCTCCCCCTGTCTACCATTTATGCTATTTATTCTCCGTATCTTTTCCCTCGCTCTCCCCCTCCCCCTCCACTGCTAATAACCCTCCATGTGACCTCCATTTCTGTGATTCTGTTCCTATTCTAGTTGTTTGTTTAGTTTGCCTTTTTTTTTGTTTGATTTAAGGTTTAGTTGTTGAACAACTGAACAATAGTTGTGAGTTTGTTGCCATTTTACTGTTCATAGTTTTTATCTTCTTTTTAGATAAGTCTCTTTAACATAGTGTATAATAAGGGTTTGGTGATGAGGAACTCCTTTAACTTGACCTTATCTGGGAAGCACTTTATCTGCCCTTACATCCAAGGCTGCTCTTCCATTGCTTGGATAGAGTAACCTTGGATGTCAGTCCTTGCCTTTCATGACCTAGAATACTTCTTTCCAGCCCCTTATTGCCTGAGAGATTTCTTTTGAGAAATCAGCTGACAGTCTGATAGGAACTCCTTTATAGGCAATAGTCTCCTTTTCTCTTGCTGCTTTTAAGATTCACTCCTTATCTTTAATCTTGGCTAATGTAATTATGATGTGCCTTGGTGTGTTCCTCCTTGGGTCCAACTTCTTTGGGACTCTCTGAGCTTCCTGGACTTCCTGAAAATCTATTTCCTTTGTCAGATTGGAGAAGTTCTCCATTATTTTTTCAAATTAAGTTTTCAATTTCTCGTTCTTTCTCTTCTCCTTCTGGCACCCCTATGATTCAGATGTTGGAATGTTTCAAGTTGTCCTGGAGGTTCCTAAGCCTCTCCTCATTTCTTGAATTGTTGTTTCTTCATTCTGTTCTGGTGGAATGTTTGTTTCTTCCCTCTGTTCCACTCCGTTAATTTGAGTCCCGGTTTCCTTCCCCTCACTGTTGCTTCCCTGTACATTTTCCTTTATTTCACTTTTCATAGCCTTCACTGCTTCCTCCATTTTGCAACCATACTCAGTCATTTCTGGGAGCATCTTGATTACCAGTGTTCTGAACTCTGCATCTGATAAGTTGGCTATCTGTTCATCGTTTAGTTGTATTTCTGAAGCTTTGATCTGTTCTCTCATTTGGTCCAGATTTCTTTGCTGAGGCACACCTGTTATACTGCAAGGGGCAGAGCCTTAGGCATTCACCAGGGTGGGGCAACCTGTGCTGCTGCTGCCTTATGGTGCTGTATGTAGGGTTAGGGGTTAGTGCTGCTTGCATGGCTCTTGCCAGCTTTCAGTCACTTCCCCTGCCACCCACAAGCAAATGGGACCCTTCTGGTGCTGATTCCCAGGTGGGTGGTTTTGTGTGTGTTCTAGAACACTGTGGGTCTTTCCAATGAACTCTCTTGTGAGGCTGGGAGTTTCTCCCACTGCTGCAACCCCCACAGATGTTTTCAGCCAGAGGCTTTGAGAGTTTCTTTCCCCATGCTGGAACCCTATTTTGCACAGACTGTCTCACATTTCCCGTTGTTCCTCCTGGTTTATCCACATGCAAATGTGGGACCTCCCAGTCTGCCAGCTGCTGCCTTGCTGTTCATCCTCTCCACCCCTGGCTGCCCATCTCGGCCCCTCCTACCAGTCTGAATGAATGTTTCTTCATCAACTCTTTGGTTGTTGGACTTCCATACAGTTCTATTTTCTGGCAGTTCTGGTTATTTTTAATTTTTAAATTTGTTGTTGTCCTTCTTTTGGTTGTGTGAGGTGGCAAAGTGTGTCCACCTAGGCCTCCATCTTGGTCGGAAGTCCCCTATCATCTTGTTTATATGGTGTATCTACACAAACAAACAAAACTGAGTTCATAAACACAAAATAACAGATTGCTGGTTGCCAGAAGCAGGGGTAGGAGGTGGATAAAATGGTTGAAGTGGTCAAAGGGTACAAACTTCCACTTATAAAATAAGTAAGTCCTGGGAATATAATGTACAGTACGGTGACTATAGGTAATAATACTGTAGTGCCTATTTGAAAATTGCTAAGAGAACAGATCTTAAAAGATCTCATCACAAGAAAAAATATTATAATATGTGTCATAATGGGTGTAACATTTATTGTGGTGATCATTTTATAATATACACAAATATTAAATAATGTCATATATCTGGAACTAATATAAAGTTATATGTCAATTTTTTATTTTTATTTTTTAATTATATTTTATTGATTATACTATTACAGTTGTCCTGACTTTTCCCTCTTTGCCCCTCTCCACCCAGCACCCTGCACTCCCTCAGGCTATGTCCCCACCATTGTTCATGTTTATGGGTCATTCGTATAACTTCTTTGGCTACTGCATTTCCTATGCTGTACTTTACATCTCTGTGGCTATTCTGTAACTACCTATTTCTGCTTCTTAATCCCCTCTCCTCTTCACCCATTCCCCCCCCACACCCCTCCCATCTGGCAACCATCAAGACACTCTCCACATCCATGATTCTCTCTCTGTTCTTCTTGTTTGCTTAGTTTGTTTTTTAGATTCAATTATTGGTAGATATGAATTTTTTGCCATTTTATTGTTCATAGTTTTGATCTTTTTTTTCTTAAATGAGTCTGTTTAACATTTCAGGGACTTTCGCCAAGATGGAGGCATAGGTGGAAACACTGTGCCTTCTCCCACAACCAAGTTTGAATACAACAAAGGTTTGGAGAAACAAAGACACAACCAAAGGACAGAAAATTGAATTATACGGAAGTCCGACTACATCTAACCAGTCAATGGGGACGGTAAGAGGGGCGGAGCCAGCAGCGAGCAGGGTCAGGCAGGACAGGGCCCCCGACCCAGGCGCGCAGGCAGCCCGGAACTAGTTGGGGTGTGGGGCAGACTGACCGCGGTTGCACATTCGCGCACAGTGAGACGGACCACACAGGCCCCAGGGGTCGAGGGCTGACGACGGTGGCACACTCGCGTGCAGTGGGATGAAACGCGTGGGCCCGGTGAGGGCACCAACTGCGGCACCGGTGAGGGCCGAGGCGGCAGGCGGCAGACAGGATGCCATAGTCCCTCTTTGAAACTGCCCCCACATACAGCATCACAACCCAGCGACTTAGTTGCCCTGCGGCACTGGTGAGAGCCATTGTCCCTCTTTGACCCTGCCCCCACATACAACATCACAACCCAGCGACTTAGTTGCCCTGTTCTAGTGAACACTTTAAGGCTCTGATCCTGCTATGGAACAGGCATGAACAG
>NW_028073592.1:0-2384 GCF_014824575.4 Sturnira hondurensis | reverse complement strand
GGCAGGGAACTGAGGCCTCCTGTCACTGGTCAGAATCACCTTGCCAGCTATGGGAGTCAGCCATCTTGGAGGGTGATTTTCCTTCAAAAGACTGCAAACCTGGCTGACATCTGGACGGCAATCTTCCGAGATCCTGAGCCAGAACCACCCTGAAATTCCTGACCCTCAGAAACCATTTATTGTTTTTTTAAGGTGTTAAGTTTTGGGAGTAATTTGTTATATAGCAATAGAAAACTAATAAAGTCACTGTGTTTCTTTGGTCTCTTTAATGTTGAAATATGGCAATGTATTTATTTCAGAATTATAATCACAGAATTTTTTAAAAGTTCAAAGTGGCCATTAATTTTGGGTTAGAAAATTTTAATTCCTTCTATTCTCTCCTAAGTTCTGTGGGTTTCTCTTCTAACTGCCAACAGAGTCACCCTTTCTTCAACATTACCATCACCACTATCCCATTCTTCTGGCTGATTCCTATGCTGATTTGCTAGTTCTTCCTTCCTAACTGGAGTTTTCTTCAAAGCTATTCTTGAATGACTGTGCTTTTAAGTACTGGTTGAAAAAACTGATATCAGAAAGCTACTACTCAAAAATGAGGTCATTAAGGAGGGAGGAGGAACTGGTTTTGTGAGCAAAGAGATGATACAGAATTCACGTTTTAACCAAGTTACAGTAGAACGGCAGAAGAGACAGATGCCTGAGGCAGGATTTTTAAGAGGTCCCCTTTAGCAAGGGGATCTTCTGAGGGAAGGCACAAGGTGAGGCTGAAAGTAGATGAACACAAAAATGCAGAGAGCAGCAGTTTTTGGCCTGAAATCTAAGATCATTTCCAATTCAACTGCTACCGTCATCCAAGTCTATCAGAATCTTTAGAAATTTCTCACACAGGAACACCAATCCAAAAGAACCCATGCACCCTAATGTTCATAGCAGCACAATTTACAATAGCCAAGTGCTGGAAGCAAACTAAGTGTCGATCAAGTAAATGAGTGGATCAAAAAACTACGGTACATTTACACAACGGAATACTATGCAGCGGACAAAAAGGAGCTCCTACCCTTTGCAACAGCATGGATGGAACTGGAGAGCATTATGCTAAGTGAAATAAGCCAGGCAGTGAAGGACGAATACCATATGATCTCACCTTTAACCGGAATATAACCAACAAAAGAAAAAGGCAAACAAACTATAGCCAGAGACATTGAAATTAAGAACAATCTGACAGTAACCAGAGGGGAGAGGAGGAAGGGATAATGTGGGGAAGGGCTTTCAGGAACTACTATGAAGGACACATGGACAAAACCAAGGGGGAGGGTAGAATGAAGGGGTGGAGGTGGGTTTGGCTGGGGTGAGGAGGAGGGATGGGGAGAAAATGCAAACAACTGTAATTGAACAACAATAAAATAATTTTTAAAAAAGAAAACATAAAAAAAATTCTCAGATTTCCAAGATCATTACTATAGTCAAGGCTAATTTTGTGCTAACAGGGAGGATTAAATGATTGAATATGCAAGCAACAGGCTGAAAATAGCAATCACAAAGAGAATTTGATGTTTAATTAAGTTAAAATATCCCACAAAAATTATCTTGATATATATAATAACAAGATTATTTTTATGTTGCGTATTTAGGCAAATATGTAATCAATTCCACAGATTATACCTATTTTTTCCAGAGCCTTACTCAAGTTCTATGACTTTTCTCTTAAAACCAGTTAAACTTCTCCTGTAGTACATGATTACATTTTAATATTTACCACATCCATTATATGCTGTCATTTCTTCATTAAGGATTTTAACTGTCTCAGTTGGCAGTAAACTTTCTGTCCTTTGAACTCCTACATTATTTTGTTTTATTACAATGAAATATATATGTGGTGAAACCCCAATCAAAAACAAATGTTAACATCACTCTGAAAGTTCCCTCCAAGTCAGTCATCCTCTCCCATAGGCACCCATTGCTGAGATTTCTACCACCACAGCTTAGTTTTGTCTTTGAACTTATTATAAATAAAATTATACAGTATATATTCTATGCCCCTGACTTCTTTCACTCAATGTAATGTTTGTGAGATTCAGCTATCAGTGGTTCTTTTTTGACTGCTGAGTATTATTCCACTGCCATGCCCTTTGCGTATATATTTTTATGGCATTTAGCCTTTCTACCTTAGATTGCAGGGTCTAACAGAGTACCTTACACATGGCAGGAGCTCAATAAATACTAGTTAAGCAAATACATACATACACTCCCTTCCTATCACAAACAGACTTACATATACAGATGCTCATTGTAGGTAGGACCTAGATCTGACTCCCAAAACAAGCTTTTCTCTACAGTATACCCATGGTTTAGCAAAAACTCCACTGAACTCTTCCTCAAGAGATCTT
>NW_028073591.1:0-620 GCF_014824575.4 Sturnira hondurensis | reverse complement strand
GGAATGCCCAGTACAGTGATACCAATTTGCCTGAAGCCAATATGCAAAAAAAAAAAAATCATTTACCAGTCAATCATTTGATTAACATATCAAATTTGCTATGTTCCAAAAACTCTGTATGATCACTGCAACCCCACATGGTTCAACAGGTTAGCAGGGACCAAAAAGGTAGCAGGGGCCCCAGACTCTCCCCCTCCGTCTCTCAGTTTCTACAGCCACTGTTCTCTATCCCTCTTCCCCTTCGTCTTTTCATCCCTGGTTCCCCAACACCCTCTGCTTCCAGCCTTGCCTTCGCTTTTCTGTCCCCTGGTCTTCCCTCCCTACCCGCTGCCACAGCCACGCCCTATTGCTCTCTCTCCGTTCTTCAGTTTCCCCTCCTGGGTTGCCTCCCTCTAGGATCAGCAGGTCACGCTGTGCGTTACACTGACTTTGCCCTTCAACTTCGCCGGCGGAGAGTCTTTCCCCCACCCCTGCTTTTACCCAGACCCCTCCTACTGCAATAACAGGGCCAGGGCAGAGGCAAGGTAGCATTTTGTAAAACAGTGTTATAAGGACAAAAGAAAAATCGATTAAATAAAACTTCACGAATCTTCAAAAAGCTGTTGAAATTTTTCATCCCA
>NW_028073590.1:0-898 GCF_014824575.4 Sturnira hondurensis | reverse complement strand
GTTGCGAGCTCCATCCCTACTCAGCCGGCACAGACCAGCTCCATCCCTGCTCGTCGGCAGCGAGGCAGGGCAGACCGGCTGCATCCCTGCTCAGCTGGTGCAGACTAGGAGACACTGTGAGTCAAGCATTGATCTTTGGCTTGACCGGCTGCAAGTCGCTCGCGCCTCCCCGGTCCCCGAGTGGCCCGCGCCATTGCCAGCGCCTGCCCCTTCAGCCACGCACGCCTTCCCGGCCCCCCCAGCTTCATTGGCCTTGGGTCTCGAGGGCCTTCCCGGCCCCCGAGGGGCCCGAGCAGGCTGTCTACTCGGGGAACTGCCAGTCGCCCGTGCTTTTCCGGTGGGGCAGGGTCTGCGCCGACCCTCGGCTTGGGGAATTGAGAGTCGCCCAGGTGATCCCTGTGGCACAGGACCTGCACTGGCTGGCGAATAAATTCGGGGAGTCTCTGGCTGCTGGCTGGGCCCCTGGAAGAGAGCCAGTCACCAGCTTCACCCCTACTCAGTCGGCGCAGACAGGGAAACACAGGGAGTCAGGCTGTTGCTGTTGGTTTGGGAGAATTGTGAGTTGCCCTGTGTATTCAGCCACAACACAGGGAAAGGTCCACACCCAAGCCTACGAGAACAAGGAAGCCAGTCTGGGAGCGTGCACCCTCATGTCAGACCAGGGCTGGGAAGCCTGGGAGAAAATCCGCGCTCAGTAGGGTGTGGGTGAGAGGCGCCAGTCTGGATCTTGGGGGGTACTGGCAAGACCAGTTGAGTGTACCAAGGTGAGAGAAGAGCCACAATAACAGCCCCTCAGGCTGCTGCAGTTAGTGAGACCAAACAGGTTGACTCGCTGGATACCAACCAGAGGAGTAGTGGGAGCAGAGAAGACCAAGATACCTACAGGAGACTGCACCAC
>NW_028073589.1:0-2036 GCF_014824575.4 Sturnira hondurensis | reverse complement strand
TTATAGACACTATGTTAAACTATCAATGTAAATATATCATGTAAATTATCATGTGACAAACTTTTCTTACTTAGAAAAAAACAAGCTTTCCAATTAATTTTTAAAGTTAGCAAATCTTAATATTAAAATGTAACACTGATAGCCAAAAATTATTCTACACTACCATTATTGATTATACATATAAAAACTTAAGTACAATAAATTAAATTCATCATTATATAATATATTTTATAGGAAAGAGATGGATTAATATTACTAAATCTATTTTTATATGATACTATATTAATTGGCTTAAAAAGAAGATAATATTCTTAGGAGCAATTTATAAATATCTACATACATTTCTGATGTAGAGAAAAAAGAAAAAAAAGTCTTGTAGTTGCTTAAAAAGGAAGTATACCACTTTATGTGATGGGGAGTGTCCATTACAAATCTGTATCATTCATAAAGGTGAAGTAGTAGTGAAGCCAGAAGGAATGGCCTTTGTTACTTCAAGTATTTCTCATTATTCTAAAGTTTTAGGCAAAGAGAAACAAAATGTTTAAATAATAGAAATGAAAAAGAAAAGAGTAAGGTGGAAACAATACAGTTGTCTAAATAGGAGACCCAAGAGAGGAAAAATAAGAACTGGAAAACTCAGAATTATTCAGATATTAGCCACTTAAATTGTAAATATTATATATAAGTCAATAGATACCCTTATGCTGACAAGAGTCACATATAAAACCCAAAATTCTCAATTACAAGGTGAAATTTCATAATATAAAATTAAATGACTTGCAGTTAAGAAGGCAGCATAGGCATACATGGCTCACTTCTTTGCAAAACCACATCAAAATTACAACTTAAATATAGAACAACCATCACTCAGAACCATCTGAAGTTGAGTTGAATGGAAGTCTGACAACTACGGACTTAAAGAAGCCATATCCCTCCAGAATGATAGGCGAGATGCAGATGTGGAACAGGCTAGTCCCATACACACATGTGGTGGATAAAAATTCAGGGGGGATATCTCAGAAAAAAGGAGCCCCAGTCCCATACCACGCCCAGCAGCCCAGCATCCCAGTGCCAGGAAGATAAATCCCACAACTTCTAGCTGCAAAAACAAGCAGGCATTGAGTTGGTGGAAGAAACTTCTGGAGTCCCAAACAGTTCCTCTTAAAGAACCCACACATGGACTCACCTACTCAGATTCATTCCCTCTGAGCTCCAGCACGAGACTAGCAGCATGAAAGGCACCAGTGGCATACTGGAGAAAACTGAAGTCTCTGACATCTATGGGAGCAGAGGACATTGTTCCTTTTCTGAGCCCTCCTCTGACAGAGCCACTGAGCTGACAAGCTGGTACCATATCTGAGACTCTATGAACCTGGCTAATCCTGTTTGACCTGCCTTGGAGATCCCCAGAGACTCTGCCCCACCCAACTCATGGGCCTACCCGAACTCCTTTTCCATATTTATGGCTGGTCATGGCTTATGCTGCTCAACTTCCTAAAACCTGTCAACCTAGCAGTACCTGACTTCAGTGAGCCTCAGGCCCAGCACCAACAGCAGCCAGCCTAGATTCATAGCTTGGTTTCACCTGGGAATCTCCAAGCCCAGCGCAAATAGCAGCCATCTCAAATTGCTTTCCAGCTCAGGCAGGGCCCTGGGCAAAACAGAGGTAGGGGCTGACCTTGGCCTGTACCACCCAGGAAACACCATAGCCAGAGCACCCAGTGGACAGCTACAGACAACATTGGAGCACCACCATCCTGCCCTTGCACGGCTGATAATCAATGGAGGGTGGAGGTTGGTGGTAAGTGGTCACAGCCAATCCTTGTAACTGACTTGCCTGGGTACATCCTTCTCATTGATTTGCCAACAGCAACCAAAACTCAACTACAAGAGGAGGGTGTACTCAGTCCACACAAAGGGCACATCACAAGTACCCAGCTTGGGTGAAGGGGGAATGCCTGTACAGGAGACCTACTACATTAGACAACACTACCAAGACATGGAGTCAAAAAAGCTCTACCTAACACATAGGAACA
>NW_028073588.1:0-554 GCF_014824575.4 Sturnira hondurensis | reverse complement strand
AAGAGATAACTCTTAGCAAGAATGTAGAAAAATACACTCCTGTGCACTGTTAGTGGAAATACAAATTGCTACAGCCACTTTGGAAAACAGAAAGGAGGTTCCCTAAAAAGGTAAAAATAGAACTCCCATATTATCCAGCAATCCCACTTCTGAGTATACACCCAAAGAAAATGAAGAAGGAATTTTGAGGAGGTGTCTGCACTCCCATGTTCATGGCAGCATTATTCACAATTGTCAAGATATGAAAACAATCTACATGTCTGTCAATGGAGGTATGGATTCGACAATGTGATATATATACAACATCATACAATATTTTCTATCATAAAAAGAAGGAAATCCTGCCATGTATGACAATATAAATGAACCTGGTGGGCATTATGATAAGTGAAATAAGCCAGACAGAGAAAGACAAATACTGTATGGTAACACTTATATGTAGAATTTTAAATATATATATATATATATATATAAGTAAAAACTTCAAACCTAACGTATAAATAGACAGTAGAATGGTGGTTCCCAGGGGCTGGTTGGGGTGGCAGGGAAAGTGG
>NW_028073587.1:0-1545 GCF_014824575.4 Sturnira hondurensis | reverse complement strand
GCTCAGCTACCACCACACAGGTTCTCCTTGGAGCAAAACTCCCAGATTCTTGAGGGGGGGGGTGTTGGGTGGGGCTGCAGGTGCAGCACATGGGCTGATGTGTTCAGTGGGGCACAGAGGGTGGGGTGTGAGTATCGTGGTGGAGTGAGGACACCTCTGAAAGAGACGAGTCAGACACTGGGATGCTCCCTGCAGAAGCCTGTCTGTGAGACCCACTCAGAACAGGCGGGAGAGGACGTCCAAGGAAATTAGCCATGGTCCCCAGTGCAATCTGCCTGTAACGCTCCCTCCAGCCAGCAGAGAACGTGAGGGTAGACATGACCTTCAGGGCATGGAGGCAGAGAGCCACCAGAGTGAACTAACAGGGGGAATGTGGGGAAAGTAAACCCTGGAGACACCAGGTGACCAGAAGCCAAAGTAAAATGTCTGGAGAGAGTCCTCATAGGTCAACAATCACCTGAATGGACATGGACTGAACTTGAGACCAAAAGGCACAGAGGAGATGAATAGGTTAAAGCAGAACCCAATATGCTACCTGTAGGAGACCCACCTCACACCCAAAGATGCACAGACGCCCACAGTGAAGGGGGAGATGAAACAGTCTCCCTTGAAAATGGGCAGCCCTGGCCCAGAGGCTCAGCGGGTTGGAGCCCCCTCGGGTACACCAGAAGGCTGAGGGTTCTACTCCTGCTGGGGGGTCGGACGAGAGGCAATGGATTCATGTACTTCTCTCACATCACTGTCTCCCTTTCNTCTCTCACTTTCTCCCTTCTTCTGTCTCTAAAATCAACACACATATGCTCAGGTGAGCATTGAAAAACCAGTGGGCAGAGGACCGGAACAGACACAGATGGCTAACAGAGGACTTCCAGAGGCTTCCAGATGGCTAATGCACGTGAAAAACTGCTCAGTGTGACGCTAAGACACATGCAAATTAAAACCACAGTGAGGTATCACTTCATGTCTGTCGGAAAACCCACCTTCAGTAAAGCCACAAACCAGGGCTGGCCAGGAGGTGGGGAAAGGGGACCCTCGTGCACTGTGGGTGGGAATGCAGACTGGTGCAGCCCATGGGGAAAACGGTGTGGAGGTCCCTCAGAACAATGCGTATGGAACCACCTGTTGACCCGGCGCTCCTACTTCTGGGTATTTACCTGAAGAAATCCAAAACACTGAAAGAATATACGCACCCCTCTGTCCATTGCAGCGGTATTCACAACAGCCAAGCTCTGGAAGCAGCCCGGGTGCCCATCGGTAGGTGAGTGGATAAAGACGCTGTGGTGCATTCGCACCGTGGACACTAGGGGGCGGTAAAAGAGAGTGCCACCTTGCCATTTGCGATGACATGGATGGGCCAAAGGTATTATTAAGGGAAATAAGTCAGATGGGAAAAGATAAAAATCATATGATTCCACTCATACGTGGAGCATGAAACAAAGAAAAACAAATTGACAAAGCAAACAAAAAGGACCTCAGAGTCACAACCAACGCTGTCATGGTCACCACATGAAGTGGGGGAGGACAATACAGGACAGGGGTCACATC
>NW_028073586.1:0-960 GCF_014824575.4 Sturnira hondurensis | reverse complement strand
GCCCCGCTGCCCACATGGCAGCCCCAGGGTTCCACCAGTTCTCAGAGGCCTGGAGGCTCTGCCCAGCACTGTGCTCTGCGTTCCATCTCATGCCCGCTCCTCACCCTCCATCTGCGTCCAGTGCTCCGTGGGGGCCACTCAGCCATCCCCACTCGAACAGACCACCAGCCAGCGCCCCCCTGGTGACCCCCACTGCCAGGTCAGCACTGAGGGTCCCTTGGCCCCAAGCACACCGCCCACAGCCTGTGACTGAGCCCTTCCTCCACTGGGGGCCCTCCTCATGAACATAAGGGGAGAGGGCTAGCCCCGCTGTGTCCCCCGGAGGCCCCTTCTCCCCCCGAGCCTTACGCCCTGGTTCTCCCAAACATCAAGTTTGCTGCGGAGGAACCCGAGCCCTGGGTCTGAAGGGTGTCAGGCCACAGTCTGTGCCGGTCGGGCGCACCAGGACCCTCCTGATGCCACAGGCCTGGGGGCTTTGACTCCTGTAGTTCCTCCCTGTCTCCGATGCAGGAGGGCAGTTTGGGGGCTGCAAAGCAGCGCCCCACACCCTGGCTGAGGTCAACTCTTGTCCTAAGCTTTGGTCCCCATCCAGCAAAGCGGAAGAGACAGAAACCTGAGTCCCAATGTGTAGGGCGGGTGGAGGCCCCAGGTTGGTTCAGTGCCAAGTTAAGGGGACTCGGGGAAGCCCACCAAAGACAGACTCTTCCAGGAGGGCAGCCTGCCCTTCCACGCCCACGGCACAGCTGTGACCATCACTCCACCCCTCTGTGTCCCATCAGCCACCCGTCTGTCCACTAACTGTACCGCACTGGCCATTAAAAGATGAAGGCAGAGAAACTGCCCCACGGCTGCCTCCGCGTCCTCTGTGTGTGAAAGCTGCCCCCGCCTTCTCAGCTCCCAGAATCAGTACAGGGGCCCGTGGGACAAAGCCCACCACAGAGCTGGGACTCCGATCTTCCC
>NW_028073585.1:0-558 GCF_014824575.4 Sturnira hondurensis | reverse complement strand
GATAAAGTTACGTTTAATGTGAACACACACACACACAAATTACTCAACTACGTGAGAAAAAACACACCACAAGCAAGTCAGCAGGCATAGGAAACAGCAGTGTGCAACCCCCAAAACCTCAGATACTAAAGTAGTCTAGTGGAAAGCATGTTTAAAATGATGAAGATCAAAGAAAGAAATTGAAACCATAAGAGGAAGAAGACAGGCCATGGGGAAAGAACAAGAAGCATGGATGAAAATGGCCACATGGAGCTTCTGTGAGTGACAAATGTAGAAATGGAAATGGAAAGTCCAACAGACACATTAAACAAAACTTAGACCTGAGAACTGAGTGGTATGGCTGTTCTGAGTATAACACAAAAAGATAGAGAGGTGGAAAATAGAAAGCAGAGATTTTAAAAATATAGTAGACAAGGTGAAAATATTGGCACACATCCCCCAGGAGGCCCGCGTGAAGAGCCGTGAGTTTGGACAAAGGCACACTCAGCAGCACTGGCCAAGAAGCACTGACGTGCGTGAGCCAGCGGACTCGGGGACTGCGTGCTGGGCAGGAGACAT
>NW_028073584.1:0-662 GCF_014824575.4 Sturnira hondurensis | reverse complement strand
CCCTTTGATGCAGCAATTCTGCTTTTAGTGGGTTTTTTTTTTTTTTTTTGCAGGCACACTCTTACGTATTTGCAAAGACGTAACCACCAGGACGGTGTGCAGCGTTGTTTGCAATCCTAAACAATTGGGAACGAATTAAATGCGTATCAACTGTAGGATGGAGAGGGTGGGCGGTGGGGATGGCTGGGGTGGCCGGGAGCGGTGGGGTGAAAGGGAGACCACTCTACTTGCACGACAATACAGAAAATAAACACATCAACCAAGAATGAAGAATTTAAAAGATGATGTAGAAATCCAGTGTGTGGCATACCAGACAGCTTATTTAAAATACCGAGGGGATACTATATAGGCTGAAATGCAAAGATCGCTGTGATAAACAGGGGCCGGCACAAATAACGCCCTCTTTTTATTATAAAATCTTTTATTACGAAGTCATAATTCTGTAACATAACAATATCACACTCAAGCACATCATCTGACACATTTTAGGTGAAATGTTCAAATTAAAACTATAAATTATCACAGTCATATTACATACTACCAACCACACTCAAGCAGGCATTACTTCTTTCTACTAGACCCTGTATTGTAGAGTAAGAAAGAAACACTTACAGTTGAGTGTATAAATATTTATTCACAGGAAGATCTGTAAGAGCATTTAC
>NW_028073583.1:0-678 GCF_014824575.4 Sturnira hondurensis | reverse complement strand
GTGTCTGAAACAGCAAACACCAGTGGAGAGAGTGCTCAAAGGATAAGTCTGGGGGGCTTTCTCAGGCAGTACATTCTAGGCCGCGTGGTGGGTAGCACGCCGTTTGGGAGGGGGCCTGACCCAAAGCACAAGCTCCATCTGAAGCCACCACAGGGTCCTGCTTTCAACCCCCGCCTCCAGGCTCCAGAGGAACACAAATCAGTCTGCTCTCAGGCAGCTCCCTCTTCAAAGGTGAAATATGAGTATTTCCCTTCCTTGTCTACGGCCCCTGTGAGAAGGTGCGTGCCCAGGTGCAGGTGGGCTCCCACGGGGTGCAGAGTGAACCTAGATGCCACCAACAACCCCTTTCCTTGGGGAATGCCCTGCCGTTCCCAAATGTGAAAGAGATCTCTCTAGTGTAACAACAGAAGCCTGAAGAAGTCTTAGAATGTATTTCTTGGCTAAAAGTAAAAAAAACAACACACAAACCTAAAGAATTCTGTTTGTCTCCTTTTCACTTCTGGGTCCCAAAATTTTATTAAAGGTTGAAAGTGTCACTTACACGTGCAGTTATCATCATTTTTGCTTTATCTTGTTCTACAGTGGGACTGTTGTGGGCTGAACTGTGTCCAGATCCGCCGATCCTTATGTTGAATTCCCAACCCCTAGTAGCTTAGAATGGGACTAGACTTGGAGGTA
>NW_028073582.1:0-767 GCF_014824575.4 Sturnira hondurensis | reverse complement strand
TTCAAAAGTGTGTTTCCGAGGACTTCCGCCAAGATGGAGGCATAGCTGGAAATACTGTGCCTTCTCCCAAAACCAAGTTTGCATACAACAAAAGTTTGGAGAACTAAGCCACAACCAAAAAAAGAGAAAATTGAATTATACGAAAGTCTGACAACAACCAACTGTTCAACAGGGATGAGTAGAGGGGCGGAGTCAGCAGTGGAGCAGGGTTGGGAAGGACAGATCCCCAGACCTAGGCGCGCAAGTAGACCAGACCCAGTCAGGGTGTGGGGCAGCCTGACCGTGGTGGCATATTCGCGCACAGTGAGATGGACCACGCAGGCCCCAGGGGGCAAGGGCTGACAGCGGTGGCACACTTGAGTGCAGTGGGATGAAACACGTGGGCCCGGTGACCGTGGCACCTGTGGCTGTGGCTCAGGAGGCGACAGACGGGATGCCATTGTTCCTCTTTGACCCCGCCCCCACATACAATGTCACGACCCAGCTACTGAGTTGCCCTGCTCTGGTGAACGCCTAGGGATCCGATCCTGCTACGTAACAGGCACGAACAGCCCAAAAGATGGCGCAAGAAGAACTCAAAATCCCAGAGTAGATAATTCTCAGCGTCTGAGAAATTGCCAGCCTCTCAGAAGCACAGTTCAAAACACTGCTTATCAGGAGGCTCACAGAACTGGTTAATTATAGTCACAAATTAGAGGAACATATGAAGGCTAACCTAACTGAAATGAAGGGAGATGCACAGGAAACCAATAGTGATGGAAAGGAAA
>NW_028073581.1:0-1746 GCF_014824575.4 Sturnira hondurensis | reverse complement strand
AACAAGTATAAAGGACACATGGACAATAACTAAGGTGAGGGCCAGAGATGGGAGGGAGGTGGGGAGCACTGGGGGGGGCAGGGCTGGGAATACAAGTAAGAAAACTGTACTTGAACAAGAGTTAAATAAATAAATAAATAAATAAATAATAAAAAAAAAGAAAACCACAGACCAATATCTCTGATGAATACAGTTGCAAAAATCCTAAACAAAATACTATCAAATTAAATACAACAATATGTTAGAAAATAATACACCACCATCAAGTGGGGTTCACTGTGGGGGCACAAGGATGATTCAACATATGCAAATCAATCAATATAACACATCACATCAGCAAAACAAAAGATAAACATCATTTGATCTTATCATAGATACAGAAAAAGTACTTGGGAGGGGGAAGGAAGATGGCCACAGAGTAGGACGGAGCGATTCCAGTTCCCGTACCCCTGGCAGAAAATCATGGCAGATCTAGTGAGGAACAGGGCAATCAACCAACAGTTCCCCAGCATTTATGAAAATAAGAGACCAGAGATTGTGATGGACGGACCAGACAGCTACAGGTCAGTGGGGACTCCAGGACATGAGTAAAGACAAAAGCGATGGCAGCGGCAGGGGCCAGTGCCCTCAGCCAGTGCCTAATGGCCTCGGTGCTGTGGTCAGGGTCCAGAGGCTCCGGTCTGCAACCAGCGCCACAAAGGGCTCTTTGGAAGCCCAGCACCCAGCGGTTCTACAGCAGACTCTGGGAGCCTTGGGCCTGCTGCAGGGTTCTTGGGAGAGAGCTGGCTCCTTCCCTCCCTGTCTAAGCAAGGCTGGGCAACACGGGGCAGAGACCAGTCTGCTTAAGTTTACAGAGAGGGTAACAAGGACAAAGGGCTCTGTTCAAACACAGCCTCTGTGGTCACCAGCCCGCCAGCCCTCCAGCCCACCAGCTGGGGAGAATTGAGAGGGGCCTTGTCATCACTGGTGTGGCTGGGGATTGGGCTGGGCTGAGAGGCAGGCTTTGTGGAGTTTTATTGGAAAGTGAATTGAGGTGTCCTCTTGTGACAGCAGCTTGCCCTGCTTCCCACCCAGCCCAGCAGGCATCCAGAGGAGGGACGGAAGCACCTGAGTCCTGCCACAGGCCTGGGAAGGACCATGCCAGATCCTACGGGACCCAGGCAGCCCGCCGGGTGTGCGGGCCCCCGCATCCCAGCCAGGTAGCCTGGCTGGCGCACTTGCACCCCACCCCACAGAGAGGTCCTTCTGCAATCAGAAAAAACAGTGTAGATAGTTTGAAATGAAGAAGGGAAGGTTTGGGGGGGGTGTTTTTTTTCTTTTAGTAACTTGTTTTTTTAAGTACTCATATTTTTTAATTTTATTATTGCTTTATCTTTCAATCCTTTGTTCCTCTACTTTCTTTTTTCCTGTTCTAGCCCTTCTTCCTTCTTCCCAAACTTATCACTTTTTCCTCCCTTCTCCTTCCTTTTGTTTGCTTGTTTGTTGCTTTATTTTCTTTTACCCATAAGAGACACAAACAACTAGGAACTGCGAAAGGACCAGAGTGGGACCCAAAGTGGGGGCATCTCAACAATAGAGACAGAGAGACCAATATCACTTTGCTATAGCAGAGAAGCCTCAAGTTACTGCATAGTTGTATTATTTTTTTTCATTATTCTCACTTCTTTTATATTTTAATAGTATCTTTGTATTCTTCCTCTTTATGTATAGGCTTCTTAATCTTGGTTGGTTATTTGTATTATTTGA
>NW_028073580.1:0-1392 GCF_014824575.4 Sturnira hondurensis | reverse complement strand
GAAGCATGTGGTAGACTCATGGTAATCAAATACCTATATACAGGGTGGGCAAAAGTAGGTTTACAGCTGTCCATATGGAGAGAGACTTGCAGGTTGTGATTATTACAATAGCTTATTAACTCTGTTTCACGTAGTCACAACTGTAAACCTACTTTTGCTCACTCCCTGTATGTGACACAAAATAGACCCAACGTCTGAGACAGGAAAATCGAAAGGTGAGATGCCCTCTGGTGGAATCTCTAGGTAATAACAGGCAAGGCCCCAGGGACCCTGACCAACAGGCTGCTTAAATGGAAGAATCTAAGACAGGGAGCCAATGGCC
The DNA here is from genome assembly GCF_014824575.4 of Sturnira hondurensis. Classification (NCBI taxonomy): domain Eukaryota; kingdom Metazoa; phylum Chordata; class Mammalia; order Chiroptera; family Phyllostomidae; genus Sturnira; species Sturnira hondurensis. The sequence continues at coordinate 1,070 of NW_028073580.1, read as the reverse complement.
AACTGGTAGGGAACCAAGAGCGACCAGACCAGCACTGTCCATTAGGAACATAATGGGAGACACATATTTAATATCAATTTTCCAGTGAGAACATAAAAAACCCAATAGAAACGAGTGAAATTAATTTAATATACTTAAACTCAATTAACCCCAAATATTATTAATTAAACACTAATCATATCCAATGCAGTTTGGCAAATGGTAGTCATAGGAGTCAATTGTTTATTGTGAGATCTTCTCAGACAGGGACTAGGTCCTGTTTGTATTGGTATTAACGTTCTTTCCCCTGTACAATATTGAATATGTGCCCTCTAAAACTGCCATCTTGTGAATTATTCAGCAAATACTTGGGTTAAAAATCACTTATCAATATAAAATGTATTAATAAGGTTATATATTTACATATATAATATATTTTTAATTTGTATTATTTGGTGGGTTTTAAGTTTAAATTTTATCTTGTTTTTCAATCATTTTACATTCAAAACCATTCTGTATCGGTTCCAGATGTCCCGCAAGTGGCCAGAAAATCATGTACCTCACAGAGTGGTCCCCTTGCTGCCTCAAGTACCCACCTGGCCCCGCACACATTCATCAGGACGTCATCGATGGTGTTCCCTCTGCTGCAGTCCACACCTGAGGGACGGCTCTGGAACTAGGAATTGCTGCTGCTCAATCCCTCCACCTTTCCCACCCAGCTTCCCACCCCTCCCCTCTGACCAGTCAGTCTGGTCTCTGTGTCTGTGAGTCTGTTTTGTTTGTTTGTTTGTTTCTTCATTAGATTGCACATAAACGTGAAATCATACGGTGTTCCTCCTTCTCTGACTTATTTCACTTCGCATAGTACCCTCTTGGTCCTTTCAGGATGTCACACATGTTAAGATTTCATTCTGTTTCTGTGCATGAGTAATATTCCACTGTGCGAATCTTCTACTGCCTTTCTGTCCTCTCACCTGTCGACCAGCCCTGGGGCTGCTTCCGTGTCTGGACGCTGCAGACGGTGCTGCAGTGAACACATGGTGCAGATACTCCTTCGAATTCGTGTCTGGGCTCCTTGGGATGCATTCCCA
>NW_028073579.1:0-862 GCF_014824575.4 Sturnira hondurensis | reverse complement strand
CAAAATCTGATATCAAACTGTATTACAAGGCCACTGTAATCAAAACAGCCTGGTAATGGCATAAAAACAGGCATATAGACAAATGGAATAGAACATAGAGCCCAGAAATAAACCGAAATCTCTATAGTCAATTAATATTCAACAAAGCGGGCAGTAACATAAAATGGAGTAAAGATAGCCTCTTCAAGAAATACTGTTGGGAGAACTGCACAGCCACATGCAAAAAAATGAAACTCAAGCGCCAACTTACATCATACACCAAAATAAATTCAAGGTGGATAAAAGACTTAAATATAAGCTGGAAAACTATTAAAGCCCTAGAGGAGAGCATTGGCTGAAAAATCTCAGACATCCCACACAGCAATATTTTTACTGATATGTCCCCTAGAACAAGGGACATAAAGGAAAGAATAAACAAATGGGATCTCATCAAACTTAAAAGCTTCTGCATGGCCAAGGAAAATAGTATCAAGATAAAAAGAGAAGCAACAGTTTGGGAAAACATATTCGCCAATGACACCTCAGAAAAAGGTTTAATCTACAAAATATACAAAGAACTCACGCGACTCTACTCGAAGAAGATGAGCAACCCAATTAAAAAATGGGCAAAGGACTTGAACAGACACTTTGCCAAGGAGGACATACAGAGGATCCAGAGACATATGAAAAGATGCTCGACATCACTATCTATCAGAGAGATGCAAATCAAAACCACAATGAGATACCACTTAACACCAGTCAGAATGGCTACCATGAACAAAGAAACAAAAAACAAGTGCTGGAGAGGTTGTGGGGAAAAAGGGACCCTAATTCACTGTTGGTGGGATTGCAGGTTGGTACAACCACTATGGAAAGCAGTATG
>NW_028073578.1:0-581 GCF_014824575.4 Sturnira hondurensis | reverse complement strand
AACCAATATGCTTAATTTTATGGCATATTTCAGGGGGGGGGGTTGTGGGTAAATTGCCAGATACTGATAATTCTTGCAGTGGTTCTCACTTTCAGGTGTGTAGACTCACCTTGGGAACTTAATAAAACAGGCTGCTGGAAAGAATTTCTGATTGAGTAGAGCTGGAATGAGGCCTGAGACTTTGCTTTTCTAACAAGTGCTCAAATGATGCTGATAATGATGGTCTAGAGTCCACCCTTTGAGAACCACTAGCTTGGAACAACCTTTAAAAACTGAGTAAGGCTGTGATTATAATAGTAATACTAAAACGGCCATTTATTGAGTGCTGAGAGTGTCAGGCGTTGCTAAGCGCTCACAATGCTAGGTCGGTACATGATACTGCCATCATTTTGGGGGTAAGAGTAAGTCCTAGGGAGATTAAGTTTCTTAAATGCTACAGCTAATTTCCTGAACAGAAGCTCTCCACCCCAGGTCCGACGCCAAAGCCCGAATTCATTCACCACCATACCACAGTTTCTAAAACGGCTCTGAGATTAAGATCTTTTTCCTTGTTAAACCCTCGGCTACGCCACTCCGGAAGA
>NW_028073577.1:0-1125 GCF_014824575.4 Sturnira hondurensis | reverse complement strand
CCTATATTGGCTGTGGAAATGTTTCCTGTTTCCTGAAGTTTTATATCTTCTCTACCATCTTTATATCTGGCTAATGGTATATTCACTGAAATAGTAGTTCACAGAAATCTCCTTTGCCCTTCTGTTACTACGTGCAAGGATATCTCTTTAGTGGTTTCCCTCCTTTTCATCCTTCTTTCCTTATTTTGATAGATTGCACATTTGTTTACTTCATATCCTCCTCTCTCAAGATTTATTATCAATTATATTTGATGTGGGAAAGAATGAGGGCAATCCAGTTTTAATTTTGTTTTGAATTATTTAATTTCATTCCCTTAGTGCTGAGTAGATGGCAACCAATTTAGAATATCTTGTTTTGCCTCACTGCTTTTCTTCTTCTTTTTTTTAATATAATTTTTATTTAATTCTTGTTCAAGTACAGGTTTCTGTCTTATATTCCCAACCCTGCCTGCCCCCCACCCCATGCTCCCCGCCTCCCTCCCCCTTTCCACCCCCCACCCTTAGTTATTGTCTATGTGTCTTTTATACTTGTTCCTGTGAGTCCATTCCCTTTTCCCCTATGATTCTCTCCCCTCTCCCCTCTGGGCCCTGTCAGCCTGTTCCATATTTGAGTGTCATTGGTCGTATTTTGCTTGCTTGTTTGGTTTGTTTAGATTCCTGTTAACGGTGAGATCATATGATATTTGTCTTTCACCGCCTGGCTTATTTCGCTCAGCATAATGCTTTCCAGTTCCATCCATGATGTTGCAAAGGGTAGTAGAAAGGAAGAAGGAGCTTTTCTTCTGAATTATCATAGTTTTATAGCAACAGTGAAGTATACTTACAAAGGTTGATGTGGCCTATTGAAAACATCTCTTACAATAAAGTGTGTAAGAAGCATATGAAGTTGTAAAACATTTTCATATATTCACATGCAAAGGCCAAATACAGAAAAACAAGCATTAAATTCTCAATTCCTGATAACAATTTTTAGAAGATATTTATAGATGTACATTTTTAAATGTTAAGTTTTAATTATTGATCACAGGCTCTTTAAAGGGTTATTTTAAATTACAGATTTTCAAAAAGGGCAGTAGAAAAGGATAGCTGGCCCAAAAGTGTGGTTTACTCTGTTGCCCTTGGAAG
>NW_028073576.1:0-1185 GCF_014824575.4 Sturnira hondurensis | reverse complement strand
TGACCCACCCCCCAGGGAAAAGGCCTGACCTGAGAGACAGGGAGAGAGCAGGCGTTTCCTTGAGGGGTTGCCCTGCTCATACCTGGGCTTGGTCAGGGCAGGGGAGAGCTGGTTCACAAGCACCGCTTGTGTCTTCCCACAGGGAAAACATTCCGGGAGCCCATCTGGCCCCCTCTAAACACCACAGAGATGGGCTGGGGCAGTGGTGCTGATGGAAGGCTGGCTCCTGCATCAGAACAGGGGTCCGCAGGCAGCAACACCCCTCTAAACACAGGACACATTTTTGTGCACGTGTGAGAGAGTGTTGCAAGGTGGGCTGGGTTGTTTGATTGTTGTCTCAGAGTTGGGACCCACACATTGTTTCAAACTTATAAATTAGTTTAGTATTTGAGATGAAGCCAGGTGCACGTGTCTTTTTCTGCATTTTAAATTTTCTGGTAAAAAGTTAAAATTGGTTATTTCTGGAATCTTGTCTAAGAAGGTACAAGGAACGTGCGCAGAACTGGTCACATATCTTCTGTCCAAGGGACTTGGGGATGGCCGACAACGTGAGAGGACCCAGTCAGGGTAGGCTGTGGCATGCAGAACACTTCCGGCGTGGCCCCCCCTACTCTGGCCCTCACCCCGAACCTGTCACCACTGCCCAAATGTGCCTTTTCTCCAGCTCGCCCTTGTTGGCTCAGCGGCTCTGCCCTCCTCCTGGGGCCTCTCCTCAGTCAGACCCAGTCCACACATCCTGGCCCTTATGAGGACTTGGCTGGCCCCCCAGACTTGGTCTCTCCATCCTCTGAGGCTGTAGGGCAACAGCTAACTGTGCCCATTACTGAGCCTGTGATGGGCCTGAGATGGGTGTTTCCCTGTGAGCCCATCAAAGCAGCAGGTTGGGGTCATCATGTTAATATGACCCATCACAGCACCTGGCACCCCGAGTGCTCAGACATGCTGAGTGCAGTTTCGGGCACTGTGGCTGGGTCCTGGTGTTCCGAAGGCGGAGACCCCAGTTCCAACCCTCCTGTTGCCTCTTCCTTTCTGTACTCCTCTCTGAGCTGATGTTTCCTCATATACAAAAGGGGAGATCAGCGATGGTGCCCACCTCACAGGGTGTGTGCAGCAGGGGTGTGGTGGGCGGGGGGTGTGAGGGTGAACAATGGGTGTAGAGCACTCAGCACAGTGCCCAGTGAAGGG
>NW_028073575.1:0-860 GCF_014824575.4 Sturnira hondurensis | reverse complement strand
CACCTTCCCCAGCAGTGCCAGCAAAGGATACTTCTACACAAAGGGCATAGACATATCTGGGAAACCCGCTTCCTACGAAATGTCCCTATTGCGCAGGAACGAAGAAAGGGCAAACAGTTCACTCTGCAGATAACACAACACCATCCCCAACATTGCCAGAAAAGGATACTTCTACACAAAGGGTGGAGACTTATCGTGGGAAACCCGCTTCCTACGAAATGTGCCTATTGCCCAGGAAGGAAGAAAGGGAAAACGCTTCACTCTGCAGATAACACAGCACCTCCGCAGCAGTGCCAGAAAAGGATCCTTCTACACAAAGGGTAGAGACTTATCTGGGGAAACCCGCTTCCTACGAAATGTCCCTATTGCCCCGGAAGGAAGAGAGGGGAAAGCTTGACTCTGCAAATAACACAGCACCTTCCGCAGCAGTGGCAGAATAGGATACTTCTACACAAAGTGTAGAGACTCATCGTGGGAAACTCGCTTCCTACTAAATTTCCTTATTGCCTACGAACAAAAAAACGAGAAACACTTCAATCTGCAGATAACACAGCACCTTCGGCAGAAGTGCCAGGAAAGGATACTTCTACACAAAGGGTAGAAACTTATCGTGGGAAACCCGATTCCTACGAAATTTACCTGTGGCCCAGGAATGAAGAAACGGCAAATGCTTCACTATGCAGATAACACAGCACTTTCCTCAGCAGTGCCAGCAAAGGATACTTCGACATAAGGGATAGAGACTTATTGTGGGAAACCAGCTTTCTACGAAATGTCCCTATTACCCAGGAAGGAAGAAAGGGCAAAAGCTTCACTCTGCAGATAGCACAGCACCTTCCTCAGCAGTGCCAGAATAGGAT
>NW_028073574.1:0-1359 GCF_014824575.4 Sturnira hondurensis | reverse complement strand
CTTGTTTTCAATGTATTGTTACTTATTTTATGGCCCAAGTGCATAGTTTCTCAATTTACATAATCTGTGTACCTTTGGTAAGAAGTTGCATTCTGCTGCTGTTGGGTGACTATCCTGTAAATGTCCATTAGGTCAAGGTGATCGATCCTGTTCTCTATGTCTTCTGTATCCTCACTTTTTTCCTTTTTTAGTCAAGTTGTCCAGTCGAATACTGACAGGTTTTGGAATGTCTGAGTGTAATTGTGAATTTGTCTGGTTCTCTGTGCCTTTTTGGCTTCAGTATTTCGAAGCTGCGCTTTTCGATGCACAAATACATCTGACAGCCTTGTCTTCTGGGTCGGTTGGCCCTTTGATCATTCGACTACGACCTGTGTTGTCTCAGCTGATGCTCTCTGCTCTGAGATTTGCTTTGTCTGATGTTAAGGTTGCTACTGCAGCTCTCACTGGATTAGTGTTAGCAGGGTGCATCTGTCCCAGTTCACCTGTGAGTCTTCATGCTGCTGGTGCNTTATTCAGTGTCACAATCGATGCTTTTCAATTTGGGCATTTAGACGGTTTAAAGTTGATGCACCTATTATTCTGATTACCTTCATGTCTGTCATTTTGCTATTTGTGTTCTACTATCACATCTGTTCTTTGTTCCCTTGTTCTTTGTTTTGTGCCTTCTTGTGTATTAATTAGGCATCTATAATAATTCCATGTCTGTGTTTGTTGACCAATGATCCATAAAGCTCTGTTTGCTGTTTTCGTGGTGGTTCTGGAGTTTGCAACTTACCTCTCCTCTTTACCACAGCCTAACCCCCTCCGCATAGATTAGGAAGATCTCACAATGGGAAGACACGTGTGCATAACCTGCTGCCTGTCTTTCCATGGCTGCCGAACATTTTATTTTCACCCACAGAAGGGCCCCCTTAGATGTTGTTGTGCTTTCCAAGATTCCGTTTCCTGAGGTCAACTGTAGTCCCCAAAGATTAAATTATAAAGGCCAGAAAAAAAGGAAGAATTTAACACTTTTCAATAGGCATCACTCTGAGTAGTGTGGTGAAATCTCACACTGTCCTGCTCTGACCCACCCGGGATGTGAATCAGCCCCTCGCCCAGCATCTCCACACGGTGCACCATCCCTGCCTGCCACTCCCTGGCCTGTCTCTGTTCTATGACTGGCTGCCATGGTCAGGCAGTGCTGGAGGTCCAGTCACCCCGATTTTACTTAGTAATGGCCGTGAAAGGCAGGGATAGTGATGCTAGCAACCAGATCCACCCAAGAGATGCCATAAAGAACTTCCTTCAAAGTGAAAGGTGTGCGTGTGTGTGTAGGGAAAACAGGGGACATGGGGTTCCATACAATTAGTGGTTTCA